>NW_013621497.1:0-895 GCF_000695525.1 Brassica oleracea var. oleracea
TTTGGAATATCTCGGGATTCAATCCCATAGAGATGAGAAATCTTTCGTTTGTAAACTCACTCAAATGAATTAGATTTCGATGATATCGAATGAAAAAAATATCATGAATAACAATATCGGAGCTATAAAATCGATTCATCGTCAAGAATTTAATAGTATAACATAGGAAGATCTTTTATCCACACCGAATACATAATGAGATTCCTGATCCAATAAAAAACTATTTATTTATGATTCTTTTTCACCGCTTTCTTTTCTACAACCTAGTACTTTCCTTGTACAATCATCTGATGAAATATCATAAAAAACCTTTTCTACTTCGATTGTTTATAAAAAGAGTTTCTAAAGAACCTTTAATAAACAATAGAAATCAAATAGAGAAAACAAATACGAAATTTCAAATTGAAATTTAAAAAATTTTGTTTTTGTAAGGGTCTTTGTAAAACAAAAGAAATGTTATAAAGACGAGTCCCAATAAAAAAAAAAAAAATATTCCAAAAATTAACTATATTAAATTTTATTACGAGTTTTTCTTCGACATCGACTCTAATCTTTAAAAAGAGCATATTCATCAGGGAAGACTAATTTGATCTTTTTTTTTGAAACATCCTCTTTACTTGGTTGGATTCAAACTATTTTCACTTCCTTGACTTCATAGAAACAAAAGTATATATAGGTACTCTTGGCAAACGTATTATACGCTATCCTATTTGATTTTCCTACACGAGNNATACCGTATCTCGTTCTTGAAGTGGTGAATGCTCTCAATAATTATAATTATACTAATTTACATATGTCTTTAAATTGGTGCTACAGAAATACCACTTTCTTTTGCTTGATGAAAAAGGAAAAATAAAACAAAAACATAACCGAAACCATTTTGATCCCCTTGCCC
>NW_013621498.1:0-895 GCF_000695525.1 Brassica oleracea var. oleracea
TGATCTGTCAATGTTGCATAGATCTAGATAGAATGACTTAGGGGAACGGAACCTCTGATTATATGACTTAGTCTAGGTTCAGGATCGACCTTGGAGCTAGCTGGCAGTTGCGTTTACTGACCAGTAGCTGAGGAGATCTGACCAGACAAGTGTTAGATTGGATTTAGTCCAATGGTTAAGTAGATACTATTCCGCTGCGTATGTGTTGTATTGATCTAAGCTAGGAAAGACTATGGTAGTCTTGAGCTAAGATATGAGTTAGCCCTCGCCTATGGGCGATGTTTTAAATAAAGGGCAAAAATTTTTAGAGGTTCGGTCCGGGTATGGACTGAGCGACGTGGGGCATCGACCGCGGCCTAGTAGGCCGGGATCGGGTCTTGCAGTGCTAATTTGGAAATTGATTTCATTTTGCAGATGGCTCCAAAAACAAGGATTCCGAAAGCACTCAAAGCCTCTCGCGGAGCAGCCACGCCTTCTCGTTCCGCGAATGTTCCATCCACCTATCCATGGCCGAACAAAGCTGAGGGTCAACCGATTAACATCAATGACCCACTACTCCTTGACTACAATTGTGAGGGGTGGGACAAGGAATCCACAGCGAGGTACAACAGGCTTCTGGCAGCAGAAATCTTGCCCACACGATTTGCTCACGAGGAGACCTTAGCTGTTCTCGGCCTCGAGTCTGACGTCTTCGACACGCTCGACGTTATGGGCCTCGCTCCTCTCTGCTACCAAGCCCAAGTTCTCTATCCAGATTTGGTTCGGCAAGTGCTCGCAACAGCTCAGATCACTTACCAGAACCAAACCGCGCCAACGTACGAGAACTGCTCCTTCTCCTTCATGGCTGTCGGCAAGTTCTGCTCCATCTCTCTCCACGATCTAAACGAACTACTCG
>NW_013621499.1:0-894 GCF_000695525.1 Brassica oleracea var. oleracea
CTGCTGAACTCTTGTTGATATAATCTCCGGCCTCCATTCAAATGCAGGGTTAGCTCTCATAGAAGCAGCTAAAAGTTTTTCACCTTGCGGTCTTGGTTCAAACAGAGGAGACATAGAATTTTCAACTGGGTAATCAAAGACTAATCCTTTGCCTCTCTGTAAGTCTCTTGTCACAGCCGGTACAGGATCTAAACTCAAAGCAGATTTCCTTAGGATCGGATCATTTTCAACTTCTCTGACCGAAGCTTTGACTCTCTCCTCTCTGATAATTCTTTCTTCACCTGGTGCCACTAACAGATATTGCCTCATTCCTTCCAAAACTTCTGGAGCAATTCTTGGTCTACCAGTATTAGGATTAATACCAACCTGATTTTCCTCCAAAACACCAAACAGCGGATCAGATTCCAAAAGAATTACGTTCGACTTTTTCTTCATAATACTCTGGCCAGCTCTTCTTGAATCTGCTTCAACTTGACTCCTCTGAATAGTGATCGGACAAACAGACTGTTCGTGAGACAACCTCTGACAAGTGTAACACCTCTTCTGAATCCTTTCATAGTTGAAAAAGACTTTAGTTTTTCCACCGTTCGGTAAGTCTATCACTTTTTCTTTGCGCAGAGGTCTTGAGACGTCGAACCGAACCTTAACTCTTTCATAAACATTGCTTCGCGCCTTCAAAGGATCAAAAGCCACATCAGTAACCTTTCCTACTATATCTCCAAGCGCTTCAATTGCCAATTGAGTTTGATAGTTGATCGGGATATTCCTGATTTGAACCCATATTGGAATATACTGCAGTGAATCAGGAGGAGGAACTTCCGACCATCTCTCAACAACAATAGCCCATTCATGAAAAGTATGCACACCTTTTTCTAAGACTTCCACCAGATCATG
>NW_013621500.1:0-894 GCF_000695525.1 Brassica oleracea var. oleracea
ACGATCAAACTCCCCGTCTATGCATGCGGAGTGATACGCACGGTCAAATTCTCAGTCATCTTTAAAGAAAGCTCCTTACAACGCGATCCTCGGAACCCCCTGGTTACATTCTGTTAAGGCAGTGTCTTCGACATATCATCAGTGCGTGAAGTTTCCAGGACTAAACGGTGAAGTGCAGACGCTTCGCGGAGACCAGCAGGCCGCACGCGAACTACTCATCGAAACGGTGAAAATGCAACAATCAACTCCTCGCATCAACGCGATAGCAAAACAAATCCAACCATAGAAAGACGAGATTTTAGAAGTCACCATCGACGACTCTGATAAGAGCAAAGTAGTCCGAGTCGGAGCCTTCCTCAACGAAGAGATGCAACGCGCAATCATCAACTTTCTCAAGGAGAACGCTTCAACGTTTGCTTGGGCGACATCGGATATGAAAGGAATAAACCCCGCCATCACATCCCACGAGTTGAATGTCGATCCAACCATCAAACCCATTCGCCAGAAGAGACGAAAGCTAGGTCACGACCGAAGCAAAGCTGTCAACGAAGAAGTTGAGCGACTCCTCACAGCTGGCTCAATCACCGAGGTGCGAAACCCCGAGTGGCTAGCTAACCCGATCGTCGTAAAGAAGAAGAACGGGAAGTGGCGCGTTTGCGTCGATTTTACCGATTTGAACAGAGCTTGCCCAAAAGACAGTTACCCCCTCCCGCATATCGACAGACTCATCGAGTCGACTGCCGGGAATGAACTCCTGACCTTCATGGACGCATTTTCTGGTTACAATCAGATCATGATGCATCTGGATGATCAAGAGAAGACGGCGTTTAACACCGATAGAGGGACATACTGTTACAAAGTAATGTCGTTCGGTCTCAAGAACGCGGGTGCGAC
>NW_013621501.1:0-894 GCF_000695525.1 Brassica oleracea var. oleracea
AAATTTTATTGGGTGTCCATGGGCATGCCCATTTGGACATGGTCTCTCTATTGGTCTTGGACAGTTGTTTGGATCATTGTCCAATATGGACCACCCATTAGTACCCAAAACTGAAATGGTTCAACTGGTCATGCCCGGACCATGGACAGACCATTTGACAGCTATACTCTTAATGCGTGTGAATAAGACATGCATGCAAATATTTCTTTCTGAAATGGTCGAGGGTGCAAAATACAATGTAATTTGTATTTTCCTAGGGAAATGCTAAAGGAGTGGTGGCATGAAATTTACAGTGCCTTCTGGCTAAGTTGTAATAGTGCTATGAATTTTACACCGATGGCAAGATATATCTCATATGAACTAATTAAGTTACTAACACTCTATATCAACACACTTAAAATACACACTTGTCTACTGCAAACCAAACCTTTTTCTTTATCACAAAAACATTTCACTTGCAGCCGTTGTATTTATCCATGTGTGCTATTTTGATCTTTAATCCATCGCCGTTTACACAATCGACTAACTTTTCTTAATTTGTTTTAGAAGACACCTTTTGGATGAAAGTAGTGGGAAATGGTGTGGAATAACTTGTGCGCTAAGAATGACATCCCGTTCCCCGTTCTGCCAAGTCGGTACAAGATGGGCCAAATGTCGGCCTTGACAAATCCAAAAAATTATATTTAAACGCATGTCTTTTCCACGTCACATCATCGTGCAGTGCAGTGATCTGTTTTGGTTCCATCTGGTGCTGATCTGGTTTCATCACCGTTATACAATCCAACGGAAATATTTTAACTTCCAATGGGCAAAAACCCTCGTTTGTGTAGAGTATCGAGGAAGTAGCTATCAAACCTAAATAAACGCGCTTTTTTTTTTTTTTTTTTCCCAAAT
>NW_013621502.1:0-894 GCF_000695525.1 Brassica oleracea var. oleracea
TAAAATTTACTAAAATAATATGATAGATGCTACTATGTATAAAATTTCCTAAAATAATAGGGTTGTATTATTTACAAAAATAGTGTATTTACTTATAAATCCCGCAAAATACTAAAATGATATATGTTAAAGTATATTTTTTTAAACACAACATGTAAATATAAATTATCTTAAACATGCATCTTTCCTATAATATGAATAAAAAAATTTCAATAATGTATTATATGCAAAATGTATAAATTGAAGAAAAACATATTTTAAATGAGATTATCTATTTGATCATTGGGAAATTGCCAAAAATATCATTTTCAAAGTACCACTATTCAAGTTTACACTAACAAATTTTACCATCATCTTTAATGAAGGGTAAAAGACATTTATAACCTTTTGATTAACTTTAACAAAAAAAAACATATGGGTTAACTACTCTAAACTCTAAATCATCAACTCTAAACCCTAAACCATGAAACATCAACTCTAAACCATAAACCCCGAAACATCATCTCTAAACCCTAAACCTTCAAATCTAAACCCTAAAACATCAAACTATAAACACTAAACGTAAACCCTAAACCCTAAATCTAAACTTAAAACATCAACCATAAACCCTAAATCATCAACTCTAAGCCCTAAACTATGAAACATCAACTCTAAACCCTAAACCCCGAAATATCAACACTAAACCCTAAACGTAAACCCTAAACCCTATATTTTTCTGAAATTCGAACCCTAAACCATAAAACCCTAAACCTTCAAATCTAAACCCTAAAACATCAACTCTAAACCCTAAACGTAAACTCTAAACCCTAAATCCTAAACCTTCAATTCTAAACCCTAAACATCAACACTAGGGTTTTAGGGTTTAGGGTTTAGGATTTAGGGTTTAGGGTTTAG
>NW_013621503.1:0-894 GCF_000695525.1 Brassica oleracea var. oleracea
GTTCCGTAATCTTTTACATATTTGTACATCTTGCAACTTCATATCCTGAGACTCTCACGACTGAACCTGCTCGTAAAGACGGATGGTAATAAGGGGCTCGACCAGCAAGAATGAACCCATGTATCTCCGATTTCTGCAATTAGAGATCTAAGATTTAGATCATCGGCTATTTTTCAAAATAAAAGATAAAAAGAAAAAGACGCTTCTGGTCACAATACCTTCTCATAAAGGAGGAGTAGAGTAATTCCCATGAATTCACCTTGCTTCTTGATGTTTTTCGAGTCCAAAAATGGAGGCGACGACAACCAATGGTCTGGGCAGATCTACCGAGTAGGAGAGCGTCGAAGGTGGAGTGCACGAGAACAATATCGGAGGAAGCCATCTCTGATAAACTAACGGTGGTTCTGAGGGTCAATCATCCTCACAAGTCGCTCATATCTATAGATATAAGGTGAAGGAAACAGAGGAGTCAACATCATGACTGGGTTTAACGTGATTAACAATGATTCCAGAATTAAAAGCAATACAACGAACCTCAGAGGAGGTGAAGAGATAACGTCAGGGGAGGTTTAGAGATGAGAAGAGAAGAGGTAGTTTTCCAGATCATGAAATGATAAAATGGCGGTTTGAGTTCTGTAAGGAAGGAAGGGAACGATGAACCCCTAATCTCGGATGAACCAACAAAAGCTATGTTTCACGCGTTAACGAAACCAAACTCGAAAAAAACAAACCAGATCCAACTAAACCGGCCCAATTATTCAACTAAACCAAATTAATTAAATATTCATCTAATTCAACGAAGACTCGGTTTCTTCAGAATATTCATCTAATTCTCTTGCACATTTCTGTGTCCGGTGAGCTTTCCAGTAGTTAATCTATCATTTACAATAGTAA
>NW_013621504.1:0-894 GCF_000695525.1 Brassica oleracea var. oleracea
AATATTATTTGTTTAACGTTTTCACAGTTCTATACCTAATAAATTTTCTCGTAAATTTATAGATTTTGATTTAATTTATTAAACAAAAATAGATTGATTTTTTTTCCAATATTTAAAATTTTAATATATACATATATATTAATATAAATAAATTATTTATTTCAAAGGATCAAGATATGTTTTTCTTACATAGCTTTTTAATGTATTAACAAATTTTATTGATAGATCAAAGTAAAACTCGATTTATATAATCGTATACAAAGCAACAATATACAAATTATTACATAAGCTGAAAAAATGGACATATGCTTAAGACAAATCATTTGTAGAAGATGGCGTTGCTTTCTTTTGCAGCAAGACTTACACGCTAACAAAACATATGCTCTATTATTTTTCTTCTCTATAATTCGTCTCAATCTAATATGACAAGTATGCCGTTTTGACATTTTATTACTTTTCCAAATCTTATAGGAAAATCTCATTGAATCCATGACATCTTTAAACTTTGACAAGGTGCTAATTAGTCCGTATCCGTGTACTTGGTATGAAAATAGATTCAATAAAATCTTCCTTGCGACACTGATACCTTGACCATATAATCTTCTGTGAATCCCATCTGTATGATGGTATAGATTGTATTTCGGTTTGATTCTCCTTCTTTACATAACTCTACCAAGTCGTTTTTCGTGGTGGTCGTCTCTTCCATATGCATTGAAGCACTTGAACAAAATCACTGTGCCATACAAGAAACATACAAACGTCGGTGGAAGTAGACTTCATAAATTGAGGCCAACTCACCGGAGATTATCTCTTATGGAGGCAGATACACCGCACATTAAACAGACACCCCATGTCATTATCATCTTCTCCAAATAGAAACCAATTATAATACAC
>NW_013621505.1:0-894 GCF_000695525.1 Brassica oleracea var. oleracea
TCATATTCCCAAACAGAAAAACTGGGATCACCTGATTTCAAAGTGGGTAGCTTCTTCGTCTTAACTCCTATGAGATTTATTCAACTTCCTTGTGATTCTCCACAACTTTATGTATCCAAATCAAGCTTCTTACAGCGCGGTTTATCATGGTTTGATAAGAATGACGAATAAGTTGTCATATTCCCAAACAGAAAAACTGGGATCACCTACTTTAAAAGTGGGATAGCTTCTACATCCTAACTCCTATGAGATTTATTCAAACTTCCTGGTGATTCTCCACTACTTTATGTATCCATATCAAGTTTCTTACATCGCGGTTCATCCTGGTTTGATAAGAATGATGAAGAAGTTGTCATATTCCCAAACAGGAAAACTGGTATTACCTGATTTCATAGTAGGATGGTTTCTTCATCCTAACCCCGATGAGATTTATTCAAACTTTCTTGTGATTCTCCACTACTTTATGTATCCATATCAAGCTTCTTATATCGCGGTTCACCCTGGTTAAGAATGACGAAGAAGTTGTCATATTCCCAAACAGGAAAACTGGGATCACCTGATTTCAAAGTGGGATAGCTTCTTCATCCTAACTCCGATGAGATTTATTCAAACTTCCTGGTGGTTCTCCACTACTTTATGTATCTATATCAAGCTTCTTACATCACGGTTAATCCTGGTTTGATAAGAATGATGAAGAAGTTGTCATATTCCCAAACAGGAAAACTGGGATCACCTGATTTCAAAGTGGGATAGCTTCTTCATCCTAACTCCGATGAGATTTATTCAAACTTCCTGGTGGTTCTCCACTACTTTATGTATCTATATCAAGCTTCTTACATCACGGTTAATCCTGGTTTGATAAGAATGATGAAGAAGTTGTCATATTCCCAAACA
>NW_013621506.1:0-894 GCF_000695525.1 Brassica oleracea var. oleracea
CCAGGATGCTTCACACTTCCTTGTGCTCTTGGACCTATGGTATTTGAAAAATGTCTCTGCGATCTGGGAACTAGTGTCAGCGTGATGCCTTTGTCTGTTGCAAAGAAGCTTGGATTCACTCAGTACAAGAAGTGTAAACTCTCTCTGGTGTTAGCTGATCGTTCAGTGAAGTACTCTGTGGGCATCTTAGAGGACCTACCTGTGAAGATTGGAAAATATGAGATACCTACAGATTTTGTGGTGCTTGAGATGGGTGAGGACGCTCAGGACCCATTGATTCTTGGAAGGCCATTCTTAGCTACAGCAGGAGCAATTGTTAAGGTGAAAGAGGGCACGATTGATCTCCATTTGGGTAAAGGGCATGTTCTCCACTTTGACATCAAGGAGAAAATGAAGAAACCAACTCTGTTCGGGCAAGCTTTCTACATTGCAGAGATGGACACTCTTACTGATGAGCACGTTGAAGAGTTACCACCTGAGGACGACGAGGAGGGAGCATCTCCCTCTACTCATTCTCCATAGAAGGTAACCCACTACTTTCCCTTGTATATACCATTTCGTTTTTGCATATTAGTTTTCTCTTTTTGGGTATCTCTCTCTCCTTGACAACACAGAGACTGTGTCATTTAAGTTTGGGGGAGGTACCAAGTATTTAATCGCGTTTGCTTTGATGATTTTGAGTCTCATGCATTGCATTATACATATATATTTGCATAAAAAAAAAAAATCATTTAGTTTGCAACATTTGCATTTCTAGGAGAGTCTAGAGCATATAGGTTGCATTTACTTGCATTGGGAGCAATGATTTGAAATGCCTTGTAAAGAACATTAGTTTGCACCTGAGTACCTTATGCACCTCTCAAAAACACTTGTATGCTTTGAGCCTTGAAGACT
>NW_013621507.1:0-894 GCF_000695525.1 Brassica oleracea var. oleracea
TGAGCCTGGTAGTCGTTTAGACCCGTCTTCTTCAGCTCTCGGTTCTTTGGGTCCAGAGACCGTCCCCGAGACTCAGTCTTCTCAGAGAATCTCTCGGTCGCCTCCTTCTGGTGCCCCATCGGTTCCTCGATTCGTTGCACCACTGATCATGTGCCACAGGTGCCTCCTCATGTGCCTCCTCCGATGGCTCCTCCGATGCCGATCGGGATTCATCTGGATTTGATGGTGCCGCCGAGTGCTCCTTACTCGCAGTACACTGTCGACGACCTTCTTGCTCAGCCAGGCAGAAAAGGTTTACCATTCTTAGACCCCGACCGACCGGACGGAACTTTGTGGTACGTTACATTTTTTTTTAATTCTTTTATAACAATAATAAATAATTTATACTTTAAATTTGTATTTTTTTTTCAGGTTTGGGGTTGACAATTGTGTTGCTCGGAATGTAACCGAGACGATCAAAGGTTACTTCTCCGAGCCACATCCGAACTGGAAAAAGACGCCGATCTACGTCAGAAAGACGTGGTTCAAAATTTTCGCTGTAAATTACTAGTAATTAATTATATATACTTTAATTCTTTATGATGTAGATTTTTTAATTTTTTAAAACTAATTCTTAATTTAATTTTTTTCTGTCATAGCAAAAATACCATTGGTCCATGTGAGTCAATGAGAAGGCGAAAGCTCGCTTGTTGGATACGGTCTCCAACTGGAAGGGTGACTGGATCGGGAAGGGATATGAGCGTGGAAAACCCCCTGAGCTAGCTCACCACGGATGTGTGGGATGGCCTCATCCGTGATTGGCGGGATCCTGACTCCATTAGAGTCGCCGAATCTTGCTCCGCCTCCCGTCAGATGGTAGATGAGCACGGCCACGGGCCGATGCTTCACTCTACG
>NW_013621508.1:0-894 GCF_000695525.1 Brassica oleracea var. oleracea
CCAAAACCTGAGAAATCGAACCTTGGCGGTGTTGGAACAGCGACCCATCTTCAAGTTAGCAAGTAGCTTGTAGGAAGTAGAAATGGCTGGAATCGAATACTGATCAAGTTTTGACTTAGGGATTTCATAGAGCTGTGGCTATCCATCGCAGACTTTGCAGTGAAGGAACTGATTTATAGTGAAGAGCCTCAAGCGGTAACCCATGATGATAATGACGATGATTAATTCAGAAAGAGTGGGATGAGTAGCGGATAAGAAGTAAATGATGAGATTAAAGGAGGAAATGGATAACGTTATAGAGGTGGTGTCTGTAGGGAGGAGGCAGAGCCATGGTCGTAGAAGATACAAACAAAGAAGATGGGCCATCTTTGAATTTTCAGAGCAAAATCTTTGAATTTTCAGAGAAAAAGCCCACAAAACAAACAAACAAACATGAATAGCCCAAATCCAAATCTAAAATACCTTTCATCAAATGATACTATGACAAGTGTTATCTTTCCCCCAATGAGAGAAAAAAACTATTATTTATTGATATAGATTTATATATGAATATTTATTACTTGAAGCTTCCTACTCATATGATTTTATTTACATTTGTATATTTTCACAAAATTTACAATGTGAAAATATACAAATGTAATCGTTTTAAAAAATCAAATATAAGATATAAGAAAAAATCTATATTTTTCTTATATGTTTAATGTGATTGTTTAGTTTCTTATAATAATATATGTGTGTTAATTATCATATATATGTTAATCATATTAGACAATTCCTTAATTTTTATTTAAGAAAATGATGAAGATTATTTATTATGTACACTACTAATCAATTTGATAATTTAATAAAAAATATAATATATTTTTAGATGGACCAACCTATTTTCCTAAGGAT
>NW_013621509.1:0-894 GCF_000695525.1 Brassica oleracea var. oleracea
GTTTAAAATTTATTTTCATTGGTTTAAGGTAGTAAATATTAATCATTCTTAGATAATATGATTTTTGTTATTTAATAAAAATCTTTATAATTTTAAAAGTTAACATCGACAAATATTTAAATATTTAACATATTGAGGTATAGTATTACAAAATTAAATTATATCTATTTAATTTATACTATTTATAAATCCAATAGATCATCTTTTGTTTAAATGCAATTATTAATAGCCCATTAAAATTTTTTGGTAAGTACAAAATTGAAATGATAAAATTAGATATTAAATATAACATGACTTTCTAAAAATAAGTTTATTAGGTTCATTTTTTAAAAATTCACACATGAATCAAAGTTGTCGGGACTTCTGTTTAAATCTATACAGATTGTGTGTGGATCTTGGATTTAATCGAAGGTATCGATAACCTCCAAAAGTCTAATAGTTGACTTTGGATTGATATAAAACGCCTGATATAAAGGTAACAGTGCACGTTAATCGGTTTGGATTAGTCAAATAATATAGTCGACTAAACTATAGCTCGTGAAACACTCATCCATTAAAAAATTGCGTAACCATTAATTACAATCAAATTCCATGTTATCAGATTGGATCGAAGGAAATGATTTAGTCAAATCTTGGTAATTAAAATCAATCGAGAACAGTATTAAAAATGTGATCTTAATCACATGTAATCATATCAAATCACGTTGAGTATGCTTTTGATAATATATTGTATTCGTTATATATATATTGATAGTAGCGCTTATTGTAAGCTTATACTAGCTTTTGATCCGCGCGCCCGCGCGGATATATATTTTTGTAGAATTTAATATTTTTGTTAGTTGTAGACTGTAGGTTAATGTTTCATAGGTTATTGAGTTATGATATATTGTGTAT
>NW_013621510.1:0-894 GCF_000695525.1 Brassica oleracea var. oleracea
GGGTATACCGTTGGTTCGGGAATTTCAGGATGTGTTTGGGGCACTACGGGGCATCTCCCCTGATAGAGCTGACCCATTCATCATTGAATTGGAACCTGGAACGGCCCCATTATCAAAAAGTCCATATAGAATGGCACCAGCTGAGATGGCAGAGCTGAAGAAGCAACTTGAGGAGTTGCTTGAGAAGGGGTTCAAACGCCCTAGTGTATCACCTTGGGGAGCACCAGTCCTATTTGTTAAGAAAAAGGATGGTAGCTTTGGGTTGTGCATTGATTATAAGGGTTTGAACAGGGTGACTGTGAAGAACAAGTACCCTTTACCCAGGATTGATGAGTTGTTGGATCAACTCCGTGGAGCCAAGTGGTTCTCCAAGATTGACCTGGCCTTTGGGTATCATCAGATCCCCATTGCACCAGATGATGTGAGGAAGACAGTGTTCCGAACTAGGTATGGCCACTATGAGTTTGTGGTTATGCCGTTCGGACTGACCAATGCACCTGCTGCATTCATGAAGATGATGAACAGCATCTTCAGGGAATACTTGGACGAGTTTGTGATCATTTTCATTGATGATATACTCGTGTATTCCAAGACAAAAGAGGGCCATGAAAGACACCTTAGGGCGATGTTGGGCCGTCTGAGGGAACAGAAGCTCTTTGCTAAGCTAAGCAAGTGTAGTTTCTGGCAGAAGAGCATTGGGTTCCTTGGACATGTGGTGTCTGATAAAGGAGTCTCAGTAGATCAAGATAAGATCAAATGTATTCAGGAATGGCCACAGCCAAAGAATGCTACGGAAGTTAGAAGCTTATTGGGGTTGGCTGGTTATTACAGGAAATATGTCAAGGGATTCTCGAGCATAGCTCAACCTATGACTAAGCTGACAGGCAAGGACGT
>NW_013621511.1:0-894 GCF_000695525.1 Brassica oleracea var. oleracea
GTTGTTGTTTATTTCTAGAGCTTGACCCATGACCGTATAAATATTTGCTTTCACTTTAATTTTTTTTTCTTTGTACTCTTGGTATGATATATATATATATATATATATTTGTAAATTAAAATGTATTATATAATTGTTAATATAACATTTTAAAAACATAACAATTTTATTTATTACTTTCATTAATTATATTTATGATTTTAATCGTCTATTATATCATAGCGTAACATATAAACAAATCCAATATTTATAACAATTGAAATTATATTATGAAAGCACTATACTAATAATATATGAATAAATTATTTTTATTTTATTTAAATGTTATATAAATTGATTATGATGTGTGATTTTTTATTTTATTATTTATCACTAATAAGTATTTAATATATTAATACGAAATATATTTTGGTTAAGATTTGAATAAGAAAATATATTATTTAGATTAGGAAAATACATAAAATGTTTAAATATATTATTTAAATTAAGAAAAGACAAGCATATGTCAATATAGGTTCAATAAATATTTTAATGGCATTTCAATGTAAATAAATGGTAAAACTAAGAGGTATTTTTATTTTCTAATTCAATTTTAATAAGACACTTTTAATAATATAGATATTACACAAAATAGTTAACAGATGGTTAGGTGCTTCTTATAGTATTAAACAAAACAATTAATATATATGAGACATGAAGTAGTTTAACGTGATTCAGTTTCTTCTGCAAATATGCATTCAAGTGATTCTCTTCCATAACTCATGATTTGTTCTATCAAAAAACACTTTTGTTGGTCGCCATCTAGTTTTTTTTTTTCCGTTTTCTCTGTGACTATTAGATAGAGATAGACACTATATATATAAATAAATAAATATATATATATATATATATATA
>NW_013621512.1:0-893 GCF_000695525.1 Brassica oleracea var. oleracea
AAGCTACTATTACAAGCTAAGGCTTCCCTATTAAACACATTTGAAAGCCATCGGGGCTGACCTCGAGACACATAAGATTGAAACCACTTATCTCGCATCGCACTCCTTGCAATGAGTCGAGTTCCCCTATTAGCTTCAAAAGATTCTATATAAACCTTCCAGTCCAAAAAACGATCAAGCAACGATCTGATTTCTTTCACTTTAAAGTTGAAAGAAGGCCATGCCTTTGGCCTATTGATGGCATTCACCAAACAGCTTCCTTCAAACGAAAAGTGAACCTTCAGACATCTATGGCTAACTAAACTTTCCATAGCCCATACAACACTCAAAAAATTCGCCTCATCCTTTGATTCCACCAATCCAAAGGAACGACGACTATGGAGCAAAACCACTCCACAATGATCCCGTAAGACCCAAGAAGCTCCAGCTATCTTTGTCTTTCTCGACCAACCCACACCAATATTACATTTAACACAGCTCCTTGGTGGAGCTTTCCACTCGATATCCCTATCTCCCTTATTAACCCCCCATCTGCTTTCCTCTTTATTCTCCAAATCCAGAGCTAGGTACCATAACTCTGCAGCTTCTCTGGCTTTCCCACATATCTGATACCCTTCTTGTAAAAAGCCCTCAAACAAAAGGGAGTTTCGATTCTTCCACAGGTACCACAGCGTCCAGGGAAAAATTCTTGTTATTTCCTTATCCCAGCGCTGATCATTCCACACCCTAAGCACGTAATTCAAATTGGCAAACACAGACACTTCATCAAACCCCTCTAAAGGAGAAGGAAAGCCCGATGTTGCCCATATTTGTCTAGCCAAAGAACAGGAGAAAAGAACATGGTTGATGGATTCACCGTCCATTCCACAAATCTGACAGATATTATCACATCT
>NW_013621513.1:0-893 GCF_000695525.1 Brassica oleracea var. oleracea
GTTTACCTGGATAAAATTGCGTGTGGGAGATGGGACTGATTGTCGGTTTTGGACTGATAATTGGTCTTCATTTGGCTCCCTACAAACATATCTCCTTAGAAATTCGACGTCAAGGTTAGGCATTCCAGCGACAGCTACTCTTTCAGAGATCAATGAGGATGGAAACTGGCTGCTCCCTCCTGCTCGTTCAGAAGAACTTCTAAACCTCCAAGTTTATCTTACTGAACTCACATTAACTGCAGGAAAAGACCGTTATGAATGGGTGCTGGAAGATAAACCTCTAACTAAGTTTGTGACTGGAGATGTCTATACTAAGCTGAAGGGGGAGACTCAAACATTACCATGGACAAAATTGGTGTGGATCAAAGGTGGTGTCCCTAAACATAGTTTTCTCACTTGGCTCTTTGCTCTTGACCGATGTCCAACTCGTGATCGCCTCCTCCGATGGGGCCTGCAAACAGACTCTAACTGTCTTCTCTGCAACATGGCTGATGAGTCTCGGGACCATCTTTATTTTCTGTGCCCTTTTGCGTGGAGTCTATGGACATTAGTGGCGCAAAGATGTAGGCTTGTCTCCGACAGACGTTGGGATCACTGCCTCACTCAACTACAATCACTATCAGGCAACAAATATGTGAGAAGGGTTACCTTGTTGGGATGGCAATCAACCGTTTATTGGATTTGGAGTGAAAGGAACAATAGACTACATCGAAACTCTTACCGCACGGTGGATGCTCTGTTTCGTCTTCTCGACAGACAAATTAGAGATAAGTTTTTGAGTCATCGTGATCACAATCCCCTTCTGGCGTCGAAACTTATGCAAATCTGGCTCCCATCTGATTGACTCTCTCTCTACGGACTGATCGAAGTTGTTTCCACCATCAACATCCACA
>NW_013621514.1:0-893 GCF_000695525.1 Brassica oleracea var. oleracea
AAAAAAGATTAAGACATCATCAGAAAAGCTAAGACGAGTGATAAGAGGGGCTTCACATGATGGATGCGGCTTGAAAACCTGATTGATATTCCCTTTACCTAGCATCTTGGAGAGCACGTCCATGGCCATTACAAACAAAAGTGATGATATTGGATCTCCTTGCCTCAACCCTTTCTTCCCTTGAAAGTGACCATTCATCTCACCATTAACGATCACAGAGTATGTTGGGGTTGTAGTACATTCCTTGAACCAACCAATGAACTACTCCGGAAAATCAAAAGACTTGAGCAAGTTCAGCACAAACTCCCAATGCAAATTATCGTACGCCTTCGAAAGATCAATTTTCAGACAACCCCTCCGAGTTTCTCCCTCTTTATGAAAATATGTTACCAACTCAGAAGCTAGTAGCACATTTTCACACAGAAGCCTCTTCTAGATAAACCCTACCTGGTTCCTTTGAACTATGTCCTCAACCACTAGCTGGAGCTTTTTCTCCATTGCCCTCGCTATTACCTTATAGATAGTAGAGCAGAGAGAGATAGGTCTAAACAGATTTAGCTTATCTGCCCCCACTACCTTCGGAATGAGCGATATGGCTATCTCATTGAACCCTTTCAGCATCCTACCACCTTGAAAGAACTCCTTCACTGCCTGAATCAAATCATTCCCCACTACGCTCCAAGTCTCCCAAAAAAACTCCACAGGAAACACATCTGGCCCTGGAGCTTTACTCTTCGGCATAGAGAAAAAGATACCTTTAATATTTTCCTTGGAGGGAATCGTGATCAGTGCCTCCTTAACCCCTTCCGAGCACCGAAATTTCGTCATACTCCTGAGCTCTTCCACTGACATGGGAACTACTTCTCCATTAACAGCCCCAAGTAAATTCTAAA
>NW_013621515.1:0-893 GCF_000695525.1 Brassica oleracea var. oleracea
AGTTATGTGTGATATATCACGGTTCTGTCCTTGCTTGTACGCTTCTCGTTGAGCATGGAAGTTTCCGTGTCTTCCTCGACCTCTTCCTCTCCAGCCGGATCGTCCTCCACGTCCTCTGCCTCTGTTACTGCCATAGCTCTCTTGCTGAGATTCCGAGTTTGAGCTAGTATACATTAGCTTATCTTGATCGTCATCGTGGTGCTCATCTTCTTCCTCACATATCCTCTCCTCATATGCCTTTAGTCTACCGACAATATCTTCAAAACTTGTGGTGTTCAAATCAAGTACTTGTTCAAGAGAGGCCACAATATGAATATATTTTCTTCTTGGCAAACTATTCAGAAACTTCTTCACTAGCTTCGGTTCCTCGATGATTTCTCCTAGTGATGCAGATTTCGAGGAGATTTCAGATAGCTTCCCGGAGAAGGTATCTATTGTATCCGAGTCCTTCATCTTGAGTCTATCAAACTCTGCCATCAAAGTTTGCAATCTCGCCTCTTTCACACGCTCAGCTCCCACATGCCTAGCTTTAATGGCGTTCCAAACACACTTTGCCGTATCAAGGTCACCAACCTGTAGTACCAAGGCTTCGGGGATTGATTGAAATAACAGAGCTATTGCCATGTTATTTTTTTCTTCGTGTTTGTTCCCGGGGTCAATGGTTTCCCAAACTTTGTGAACCTTGAGTGCAATCTTTATTCTCATAGCCCAAACTGTGTAGTTTGAAGCATTCAACATTGGAAGTTTTATGGAGGAAGGTCCGGCCTCTTTAGAAGGTGTCTCGACCTCATCCTTTATGTCGCTCATGATTGATGCTTGTAATCTCTCAAACGTCTGATCTGTTTCTTGTAGAAAGCTCTGATACCAAGTGTTGAATCACAAATTAATAAGAA
>NW_013621516.1:0-893 GCF_000695525.1 Brassica oleracea var. oleracea
ATCTAGAGAATAACGATTTTATAATGGTTAGTCCAGTAATTTAGGGAGTATAAGGAGTTTTACAGAATTAATTTATAAAAAAAATTGAACGATGCTCATGTACCATGAAAGAGAGTTTAGCATACATTAATACAAATGTAGAATGTTCTTATAAATTTTAAAACAACAATAAAGATCATAAGCTTTAGTATATATAGCATTTACCCAAATTTCAATATTTTCGTAGGGTAAACACATAGATTTTGAGAAAAATTCAAAAATATGAAAATAATGTTATAGTGCATATTTTCATCCTTCACTAACATACGATGAAGGTCAAATAGGTTTAGAACTTTTATGTTTTTAAAGAAATTAACGATTTTATAGTGGTTTTCCATCGATTTAGGGAGCATTATAAAGTTTTACTAAATTAATCGATAAAAAAATTATAACGATTTCGATATACCACGAAAGAGAGTTTAACATACATTAATACAAATGTAGAATGTGGTTAGAAATTTTAAAACAACACTAAAAAGTATAAGCTTCAGTATATAGAGCGTTTAACGTAAAACTCAATATTTTTCTAAGGGTTATTAACAAATAGATTTTGAGAAAAATTCAAAAAATATAACAATATTGCTTTAATGATAGTTGACTCATCTACTAATATATGATGATGGTGAAAGAGGTTTGGAACCTTTGTTGTCTCTATTTCTCTATAGAATAGTGATTTGATAATGATTATTCCACTAATTTAGGGAGTATATGAAGTTTTACTATATTATTTAGGGATTATATGAAGTTTTACTAAATTAATTTCTAAAAAAAATTGAACGATGCTAATGTACCATGAAAGAGAGTTTTGCATAAATTAATACATATTTAGAATGTGGTTAAGTTTTTTAAAACAA
>NW_013621517.1:0-200 GCF_000695525.1 Brassica oleracea var. oleracea
AAGACGGCGCCGTGTATTGTTTCTGCGAGTGTGGGTGCGTCTGAGATTGGATCGACAAACGGTTTTCGCTGATGGATTCGTCTCGTCAAGAGATTCAATTTGATATGTGGCTCGTCGTCTGGTTCCTCGGGGTTGGAGAGATACATCGATTTGAAGTTCCGCCTGATTTAGGGTTTATGTGTGACGGATTTTAGGTTAGG
>NW_013621517.1:372-893 GCF_000695525.1 Brassica oleracea var. oleracea
TTAAGATCTAAAACAGAAAAGGAAAACGTCCTAAGTCTAAGACGGTCTAAACCGACCGTCTCTTTCTCCTCGGACGACCGCCTCTCTCTCTCCTCTTTTGGCCACGGCTTGGGCCTTGTCTTGGTCATTGGTTATGGGCCATCCACTTAATGATTTATAACACTAAACCTTTTTTTTGGTTTTAACTTTTAAGCTTTCCTGTTGAATTCTTCCTGACCTTATGTATACTTTGTTTTTCTGTAGTATGAACTTCTTTGAAACTTATGAATTCTCACCTCAGTTAACGACGAGGTCATCAAGAAAACCTATAAGTAGTCCAAGAAGGTAAATTTAATAGTCCTAAACTGTTTTTGTGTTTTCAACTGCAGAAGGGTAAGTGACAATCACTTCTAGGGAACAATCTCAGAGTGTATTGGCAACTGGTCTCAGCTTATAAATCTGTAAGGTCAGCATTCATCAAAAAAAAATTATTTCTCTTATACTTTGTATCTCTGCACCATCTAAACTGTTTCAGTTAACCA
>NW_013621518.1:0-893 GCF_000695525.1 Brassica oleracea var. oleracea
CCCGCTAACATCAATCTTTCCAACCACTCTTGAGATGTAATCAAAAAAGCAACTGGAAGACGGATGAAACCAGGCCAAGACCATGCAAGCGCGAAAATTTGAAGTCAGGGGCAAAACGGTCCACCGGAAAATTCGCCGGAAAAGTTCCCGGAAAATTCACCGGGGACAATCCGGCCATCGACCTCAACCCAGCCCTCGATAGTGTTGGACCGAACAGTCCAACACTACGTACCCGAACCGTTCGGGTACTGGGGGGTAGGAGGCTCAAGAGAGTGCCTACCCCTTATATATACAAAACGCTTTTTTTCAGTCTGTCACCAACAGACATTGGTTGTGTTCCGGGGAGTATTTTTAATGTAAAAAAAAAAATACTTCGAATTTGAATCTGATTTTTTGCATGCTTCATAAGGATGGTTAAAGCTATTTTCTGGTAAATTTTCATAAATTTCTTTTGCTTCTAACCATGTCTTTTGCATGCTACAAAGGTCGGAGTTTCGTGGTCTATACGGATGTCTACAGCAACTTTTGATCAACACTTGACATCCTAAACTCTTTGTTGACATATTTTTGATGTTTCCTTTCAGAAAACTTTCTTCAAAAATATTAATTTTTGAATTTTTGGCTTCGCGGGTGATTTTGGCTGTCCGTGGGTGATTTTCGCCCACGAAGACTGTCCGTCAGTACACATATCAGCACGTTGGCCCTGTCCGTGGACTATCCGTGGGTGATTTTCGCCCACGAGGACTGTCCGTCAGTACGCATATCAGGACGTCCGTGTGTGTCCGTCAGCACACACAGGACGTCCGTGGCCGTCCGTCAGCACACACAGGACGTCCGGCTGTCCATCAGTACACATATCAGCACGCTCCGTGGACTGTTCGGGTGATTTTGGC
>NW_013621519.1:0-528 GCF_000695525.1 Brassica oleracea var. oleracea
CACATTGGGAACGTGGATTTCTAGCGAGGTCCCAATGCGTGGTATGGAGAGTTTGGACGAGATTGGTGTATTTTGGCGAAGTTCGTGTCCAAAAATCCGTAAGTAAATAGTAATTTCTCATGCCTATAAGAAGGGAGGTAACTTCTTCATAACCTTCACACTTACTCATTCTCATACTCATTCTCATAGAGAGGTCTTTCTTGAAAAGTTCTTTCTCTTTCTTTTCGTCATTTCCTCCTTGATAAAAAAAAAAGAAAAACACGAGATGTCGAGTAAGAAGAGGAGTTCGAAGAAAGGGTCTTTGCCCGCGAATGTTTCTGAAGAGCTTCGAGTGCCGAAGATGGACTTCGTTCCTCATTCGGTAGACCCCGCCGAGAATGAGGCATGGTGGGTGGCGTGTTACGGTTCGATCACACCTCCCTTAGAAAAATTGTTCCCGGTCATGAGCCGTCGTCCGGTGGAGACATGCGCGCCGAGTAGGAGCACTAGCGGATTTCTCGAGGTCATGCGGTCGTTCTACCATATTTC
>NW_013621519.1:554-893 GCF_000695525.1 Brassica oleracea var. oleracea
GCGCTAGTAGTCCCCCGGAGGGCTTCTTTACTTGTTACGAGGCATTTGTAGTGCGTTGCCGATTATGGTTTCCGATCCCCGAGATCATCGTCCGTGTGTTGGGTCGTTTCGGGGTGGCGATAAGCCAACTGAATCCTCTTAGCATCCAGCACCTCATAGGGATCCTGGTCCTGATCTACGAGCATGGTCTCTTTCTCACCGTTGATCATTTCGAAGCGCTTCTTCGATTACAGATCATCCGGGACACGGACACGTACAGGATAGTTCCTCGGAACTTCATGTCGGTGGTAAAGGGTTCACTTCTAACTTCAACTCGTGGAGGAAGTTTTTCTTCTTCGT
>NW_013621520.1:0-114 GCF_000695525.1 Brassica oleracea var. oleracea
CTGCATACGTGGAGTGGGAAGAGAAGATGGAGTTGATTTTTAACTGTTAACATTCTGCTGAAAGAAAGAAGGTTCAAATGGCTACTGCTGAGTTTTATGGTTATGCTTTAAGCT
>NW_013621520.1:293-893 GCF_000695525.1 Brassica oleracea var. oleracea
GCAGAATGAGATCAAGTTCAACCAGTGTTATTGGTTTACCTAGCAAGACAACGAGCTGGTTCAGTGAGGAGGACATAAAGAAGCTGTCTCAGGTGATTATGGATGTGGAGAAACAATTCAGGGATACCCATACTACACGTCCATCCTTAGAAGAACAGAACCAAGAGTTAATCACTTCAGTCTCAGAACTTAATTCAGCAGAGCTGGTATCAACTACCTCTATTCAAGGAGATCAAGCCAAAGAATCATCAGTTGCCATTCAGAAAGATGAGCAGCCTGTTCAGAACGTCATGGTTCCTTTCAAACAAGCCATAGTACCAGAAGAGACACCCAGGGAACCACAGACAGCTTGCAAAAAGGGACAACTGATTGTCTTTGATCCGTGTGATCTCCAAAAGACATTCTTGGATACTTTTCTGATCCATCTCTTTGTCTGGAACAAGACCAGAGCAGTAGAGCTTTCAAGACACGAACTGGGCATGGAACATGTTGTATTTGAGCCTGGAGGAGATTTGTGGAATCACAGGAACAATCCCATAATGATTAGTTAAAGGTATAAGTTTGAGAAATGTAAAGTATAATCTGAGTTTAGAAGAGAAT
>NW_013621521.1:0-567 GCF_000695525.1 Brassica oleracea var. oleracea
CCATTAGGAAATCTTCACCAAAAGATTTTTCCTTGCGAGCTCTTTTGCTTCTTCGAAATTCATATTTTTCTTCATTTTCTGAAATATCATTTATAGAAATCTTGACATTTGTCTCAGTTTCTGAGTTCTTGTCATTGTCTCTTTCTTCTCGAGTTCGTTTTGAACCTTGTTTTTCCTTATATAGAAAAATATTTTCGAAGAGAGATGCATTTCTTGATTCCATGATTGTATTTTCATGAATGTCTGATATTGCAGATTTATGTACCAGAAATTGATAAGCATTACTGTTATGTGCATATCCGATGAAGATGCAATCCACTGTTTTAGGTCCAATAGTGACTTTTTTTGGTGGTGGTACCGCAACTTTTGCCAAACACCCCCACACTTTGAGGTATTTATACGAAGGTAAATTACCTTTCCATAATTCATATGGAGTTTTGTCAGTTACTTTGTATGGAATTTTGTTGAGGATATAATTAGTAGTAAGCAACGCTTCCCCCCCCACATGTTCTGGGGTAACCCAGATTCCTGCAACATCGCATTCATCATCTCTTTTAGAGTTCGATT
>NW_013621521.1:730-893 GCF_000695525.1 Brassica oleracea var. oleracea
TTCTAAGGTTTCGTCTTTGCTATGTAATAAATATACATAACAATATTTTGTGCAGTCATCTATGAAGGTCACAAAGTACTTTTTCCCACCTCTGGTTTGTATGTATTTTAAATCATATAAATCGGTGTGAATTAAATCTAGAGGTTATTAGTTCTTTCAACAC
>NW_013621522.1:0-893 GCF_000695525.1 Brassica oleracea var. oleracea
CTGCTGGGTCAGCTGGGTCTGGTGGTCTTCAACCCGAGCAACCACGTTGTAGATTTTCTCGGACTTTCCATCTACAAATACGCTCGCCTTGTTCTTGTGGGGCCTCTCGTACAGTTCCATAAGAGACGGGGGCCTAAAAAACATTTAAGAAAGTTAGAATAAATATATATATATATATATTAAAAAATTATTTAATAAAATATTTAATTACCATTTCCAAACGGACACCGGCTTGAAGTTTTTGGCCGGTAGTGTGAAGCATCGGCCCGTTCCCGTGCTCATCGACCGTGTTACGGGAGTTAGAGCAAGACTGGGCGATTCTAATGGAATCAGGAAGACGCCAATAACGGATGAGGCCATCCCACACATCCGTGGTGAGCTCAGCGGGTTTGTCACGCTCATACCCCTTCACGGTCCAGTCACCCTTCCAGTTGGAGACCGTGTCCAACAAGCGATCTTTCGCCTTCGCGATAAACTTTTTCCTCACCCTCTCAGTGACCCCCAAGGCCCAATGATATTTTTGCTGTGGAAAAAATTAAATTAATAATTGTGATGAACACCGTGAGGTTGTGGCGCAGAAGTAGATCCTTCTAATATGGCAACTCCCAAAATATACTCTTCTTGTGCCAGTTGTGATGAACACCGTAAGAATCAGGCATATTACGAGGGACATGCCAATTACCACCCCAACGAACTGTTTTGTTAGCTCCGTAGTAGTCGATTTACGCTTCAATTTGTTCTCCTGTTAGATATGGAGGAGGAGTGTCTCTCACAACCCTTTTGTGCCTAAACAAATTTTTGTTTCTTTGGTACGGATGGCCAATGGGAAGAAATTGACGGTGACAGTCAAAACAACTTGTCTTCCTACCATTCTTCAGTTGAAACGCATCTGT
>NW_013621523.1:0-190 GCF_000695525.1 Brassica oleracea var. oleracea
CACGATCTATGAAAAGTCGACCAATGTACTTCGGAGTACAGCGTTTCTACTGAGCGATTTTGTCTGGGATGGAACATGTATGAGTTGCCACATACTTGGTTACCCAAAACGTTTTAGTCCCATGTTTCACACTTGCTCGGACCTTCCATTGACAACCACTAACACGACATGTTGCCACAAAGAGAGTTTT
>NW_013621523.1:247-893 GCF_000695525.1 Brassica oleracea var. oleracea
AGTGCATCCTTACTAGTAAAACTCTGGTTTACATAGATTTTGTCTGCAGATGATCCTTCTCCTTCACAACCATATGCCCCTTTGTAATCATCAAAACAGATTTCATCATCTTCTTCCTCATCCTCGTCTTTAAACTTTCCATACTCACTATAATCCTCAGCATCAGCGACAACAGGGATGTCAGCATCCTCCTCCCCATCATGATCCTCAGCTTCATGCCCCTCCTCAGCTTCATGCCCCTCTTAATCTTCACCCCTCACATCAGCTTCATCCCCCTCCTCAGCCTCATCTCCCACATGATCTTCATCCCTTTCCTCTGAAACCGTTCTCATCTTGCTAAAGCTTGATACACAATGACGTACTTCATGTGTTTTAATTATCTCGAGCAAGTTCCGACCTTGTCTATCACTTGTAACATGAATAGGAGGAAGGTCTGGAGCCATCTGTTGTAATGAGTAGGTTAACTCCACAGACTCTGTGTTCATGTCCAGGTTATAATCTTCTTGAGCCATTGCAACAAGATCAGCATGTGTCGAACCTTCACTCAAAAATAACTTTCTCGCTCCTTTGAAATGATCAACCACAAAATTCCAACATCCATCATTCAACAACCATTCTCCATACACTGCATGTAACTGACGCATCA
>NW_013621524.1:0-893 GCF_000695525.1 Brassica oleracea var. oleracea
TGTTCCAATTACACATTCGTTTGATTTAGTTGCTTTAGTTACAAAATTTAAATTTCTGTAAATAAGACTTTCGAAGAGGAAGTAGGTTTTTTGAACTGGAAGAGGAAGTAGGTTATACCTATAGTGGTGGGGTAAGTGGTTCATAGATTTGTCTAAATCACATTAGTCAAGGTAGCGTGAGTATGTCAAAGACAATATCGCATCATGTTTGGATTCTTGAGATCTTAGAATACCAAAGGAAACATTTGGAAACGAATCTAAAGGGTTTATCATTTATAGGGCAATCGGAAAGGCATTTTTCTAGAACCCATCTTTCTATATAAACTGTTGAATGACGCCTATTTTATCAAACCTAATTTCAGTCATCTTCGCCGACATTTTCTCTACAATTCTTTCCTAAACTCAAAAGAAATCATTTGTAAGCTTTCATTTTCTTTATTTCTTAGCAACACATGTATATCATTACTCGGTTATTTGATTATCGAATCATGGTTTGTTACTTCAATTTGACGTAATATAATCTGGGGAGTGTTCAATACATGTGGATCATCTTTCTAGGGACATATAAGGTGTCATCGGAATAGTAAAAAAGGTTTTGTAAGATCTCTATAGTATCATGTATTGTTTAATTTTGAGAATCTAACTAAATATATATATTTCACTGTGGATCGCTTTGTCTCTATGTTTGATCTGAATTGTAAATAGTTAAATTATGTTATAATTTGTGTTGCTTATATAATCTTTAGTTGATTAATTTTGAGGATCAAAATAAATAGATATATTTCAGTACTGTTATTCGCTTTGTCTCTATGTTTGATCTGAATTAGCAATAGTATTATTTTGTTGTTAATTGTGTTGCTTACATAAACGACGTATATGTTAATCAATATTTC
>NW_013621525.1:0-892 GCF_000695525.1 Brassica oleracea var. oleracea
TATCCAAATAAAGAATACTTATCAGAGCAGTCGTCAACTAAGTATCTTATTAATTTATAGTCATTTTTCAAGTTCAACACATAATATATACTAAGTACGAAAAAACATAAAAATCCCTAAAATTTGATCATTATATATTATTTATTTCAGTCAAATGCTTTATTGAGTTTTGAAATATAAATTTATATATATATTATTTATTTTAGTTTATATTTTACTCTTAATTAGATACTTATGCCGTGGTTATGGAAGTTTTTATCATATAATAACTAATGAGGTGCATCTAATATCTAGATATATTGTGTAGTTATTGAATCAGATGTATATATTAGGAAACTCACACCTAAAAAGAAGATTAACTATGCGTTGTATTCATTAACAATATTGTAAGCAAAGAGAATTCAAAAAATTACCATACAATCATATCTTTCACCATCAATGCATCGTTGATTGGTTTATATCAAATTTAAGTTGTCCAACATGTCAAGCTACGATATTTTAATATTATTGTTTACGGTTTACACAACTAATAATTAACCCCAATAATTAACCGACCTTATAATAAATTTTACAAATAAATATTTACTTAATCTATAATTACAAGTTCGTCTCTTTCCTCACGATACTTTTAGATTCATCCAGCTCCAGAAAATTACTAAAAAATGATGTGATGTCACCATGAAAAAAAAATACTTATCAATACGTCATGAGATATATTTAGTCTTCAAATACAATAACACTAAGTGTTTTGCCCGCACATGCGGGCATAATCTTATTATGAATACTTATTAGTTTATGTCTTATTAATCTAAAATCCGCATAATAAATTATTATTTATATTTTCAAACTTTTAAATCAAACATCGAAGTATTTATATATGTCAAATATTTTT
>NW_013621526.1:0-892 GCF_000695525.1 Brassica oleracea var. oleracea
GAAAAAATGGCCGGTGGCGGTAGTATTTACGAGTTACGGAGTTGGATATATTTGCACAAAGATTCCGACGGGAGAGTGACGAACGCATTTCTGAGTGGGCTAGAAACATTCATGCACCAGGCGGGCTGTACACCGATCACGCAGGAAAGCGGTAAGATGTTCTGCCCCTGTCAAAAATACAAGAATTCAAAATTTGCACGTAGTGAAACTGTATGGAAGCATTTAGTAAACAGAGGACTTACACCACATTACTACATTTGATATCAACATGGAGAGGGTTATGGGGGAAATGAAGCTAGTAGTAGTAATAATAATTTTGAGGATGCTCATCATAGTGAAGAACCGAATCATTTGCATAATGAATATAATTATCATCAAGATCAGGAGCAGATGGTAGATCATGATAGGGTTCAAGATATGATTAGTGATGCATTTTTAGAAACAACTACAACAATAGCTGATGGAACTGGAAATGTAGAAGAACCTAATTTGGATGCAAAAAGGTTTTATGAAATGCTAGATGCTGCAAATCAACCAATCTACACTGGTTGTAGAGAAGGTCTCTCTAAA
Source organism: Brassica oleracea var. oleracea (assembly GCF_000695525.1). Taxonomy (NCBI): domain Eukaryota; kingdom Viridiplantae; phylum Streptophyta; class Magnoliopsida; order Brassicales; family Brassicaceae; genus Brassica; species Brassica oleracea. The sequence continues at coordinate 571 of NW_013621526.1, forward strand.
TTGTCTCTAGCATCTAGGATGATGAATATTAAAACGAATCATAATTTACCTGAGAATTGCATGGATGCATGGGCGGAGTTGTTTAAAGAGTATTTGCCAGAAGACAACGTGTCTACTGAATCTTATTATGAGATTGAAAAATTGGTTTATAGTCTTTGGTTACCTTCGGAGATGATTGATGTTTGCATCGACAACTGCATGATCTACTGGAAAGAAGATGACAAGTTAGAAGAGTGTGGATTCTGCAAAAAACCACGATTCAAACCGCAAGACCCTGGGAGGAATAGGGTACCATACCAAAGGATGTGGTACCTACCAATTA
>NW_013621527.1:0-892 GCF_000695525.1 Brassica oleracea var. oleracea
TACATCATGATCGAGGAAGAAACGAAAATCTTATCGCAGAAGCATAAATCGGAGAGATCGTCCTCAAAAGATGTAGACCCAAAAACGAGGAAGAAGAACCCTCGTAACGACAAGTATGTCCATCACGAGGGGGAAGAACTCCAAAAATCGCTGACGATCCAAGACACCCTCCACAAGGTGACGGACTACATCATGATCGAGGAAGAAACGAAAGTCTTATCCCAAAAACATAAGTCGGCGAGACCATCCTCGAAAGATGTAGATCCAAAAACGAAGAAGAAGAACCCTCGTAATGACAAGTACGTCCATCACGAGGGGAAGATCTCCAAGGAGCGCATAATTACGCGATCGGCTCCGACCATGGCCGAACCACGGGTAATACGTGGACTCGTAACCAAGGATATGATGAAAACACCTTCTGTGAGTTCCACCAATCCCGAGGACACTCCATGACTAACTGCAAGGTCTTGGGAGCAAGGCTGGCCGCGAAGCTACTAGCCGGAGAACTCTCGAAAGTGACCAGCGTGAAAGATCTCATCCTCGAGACCGATCGCCCCCCGAAGCCGGACAGAAATCTTTCCGCGGAGAGATCTCCCCAAAGAAACCAATATGGGGATAACCGCGGCAGGAGGCCAAGCGACAAAGGGAACGATAACAATCGTCGTAGAGTCAACATGATCATCGGAGGATCGCAATTCTCGATACGGTTTCGGCCATCAAGGATTACCAGCGGAAGGCGGAGTCGAGCGTAAACTGGCCTACATGGTCTGCTAACCGAGATGATCAGAATTGCTCAATCACCTTCACGAAGGAGGAAGCCGGCAGGATCGATCAACCTAACTGCGATCCGTTCGTCATAGACCTCGTCATACGAGATCTGGAAGTCGGAAGA
>NW_013621528.1:0-892 GCF_000695525.1 Brassica oleracea var. oleracea
ATAAACCCTAACCCTATATCTATAAACCCTAAATAATATAAGTATCTGAATTAATTACACTATAATTATCAAATCACATATTAAAATCCTAATCGAATATTTTGAAATCAAAACTGTTTTCGGTTTTGATCATTGAGGTTTTAAATCTGATTGAATCTGATGCTATGTTGCTAGAATTGTTTGACCGTTAAATCGATAGATTTATTTTCTCATCCTGCTTGGTTAATTGTTCATCTGATTTAAAATTGTTTAAACCGACCAGCCTGTTAAAACATTGATTGAATCCGATAGGTTGCTAGCTTGCTTTGCTTATATAATCTGATAGGTTGATAGATTGATTGAGGTTTAATTCTTTAAAATCCGAATGATCTGATTGCATGATTCTTGAGGTTTAAACCCTAAATTGTGTAATGCTTGAATCCGTTTGATTATTTTTTATTATTGATCCAATTGCTAGTCTTGATAAAACCTAATTGAATCTGATTGTTAGTCTAGCTAAATCTCATACTTGAAACTGATTGATTAATTGCTAAACCTTGGTTGAATGTTTTAATATTACCCTTGCACATATAGAATCTGATTTCTAAGATTGAGTGCATCAAATCTACTTGGCCGTGTGGCCAGTTTGCATCATATATCATCCTGGCCAACATGTTTATGTTATACGCATGATCTGATTATTATCACCTTTGCATGATCTGATTGTTTTAAATTGAGGTTCCATAATTCCACTCCTGTACATATAGAATCAGTATGCTAGGTATGCATTATAATCATATGGCCGCATGAAAACATATAGAAATTGCTTGTTTAGTCGATACCCTTGCTTGATAAATCTGTGTGGTCTTATTGCATTATATCACCTTTGGTCGTGTGGCTTGTTTGCTTATTA
>NW_013621529.1:0-892 GCF_000695525.1 Brassica oleracea var. oleracea
CTTTTAGCTTTGAATTACTTATATATCCTATGAATTTCATTTCGCATTGGAAACGATTCTAGGAGAAGTTCAAATCCGTTCCGTTCGGATATTGATCGGTCTTGGTTTGACATGGTTTACGTGTTACTGGTTCCCGGAAGAGTTAATATCTCCATTAGCGTCACCCTTTCTTACCCTGCCTTTTGACTCGTATTTTGTTTGTACACAATTAACGGAGGCCTTTTCGACATTTATTGCAACGTCTTCAATAGCATGCTCTTATTTCTTCTTTCCTTTAATACGTTATCAAATTTGGTGCTTTTTGATCCCCAGTTGCTATGGAGAACAAAGGACGAAATACAATCGATTCCTCCATTTAAGTGGTTCTCGCTTCTTCTTGTTCCTGTTCCTAACTCCTCCCCGGGTCGTTCCCAATGTTTGGCACTTTCCATACTTCGTGGGTGCAACATCAACAAATTCGCTCATGATCAAGTTACAACCTAAGATCTATGACCATATTATGTTAACTGTTCGTATTTCGTTCATTCCATCGGTATGCTCCCAGGTACCTGTAATTGTGATCTGTTTGCCAGAACCAAGGGGTCTTTCTTTGGAAACCTTCACGAACAATCGTCGTTTTTTGATGGTTTTTCCGCTTCTCACAGCTGCTCTTTCCACACCTCCGGATAACTGGTGCCAAATTGTCGCTCGTTTCCTTATTTCTTTGATAATAGAGTTGGCTATTTTTGTGGCATCGATTGTACAAGTTCGTGAAGAGGGCTGGACGAGTGGAATGAGGGAGAGCGGCTCGATCGAGAAAAAAAAGAAGAGTAGCCCCCCCTAGAACCTGACAAAGTAACTATCAGTGAATTCCAATAAAGATTATAACACACAGAGGACTCCTTACCTTAGG
>NW_013621530.1:0-892 GCF_000695525.1 Brassica oleracea var. oleracea
CTGTCTCCTCCCGGAGGTGGCAGAGCTTCTCCAGCAGTAGCATTCCTTAGTTCCTCTATTTCGGCAGTCAGATTCAGAGAAGAGCTTGAGGAATCCATGGACTCGAAGACCTCGTTTCCAACCCTATGTCTTGAATGAACCCTAGTACCTATTGAAGAAGAGCCGAGGACGAGATCAAATCCGTCTGTCATCCTAGAAGGTTCGGAGTAAAGGATGAGGAGAAAAAGAGTGTTACCCGAGAAAACGAAGACCTAGGCCTGAGCAATAGAGATCGCGCGAGATTTCGGTGAGAAAGAAAAGGAAACCCAAAAGTCCAGGCAGCAAAAATAGGGAAACAAAATCAAAAACCCTAAGAATGACTTACACATATCGGAAAGATGAGACTGCGCGGGAAAACGATTCTCGAAGCACGATAAGGGAACTTATCCCTCGGACTTAAGGACCCAAAAAACTAATGGGACCTTGAAGAGCCCGTTACCAGCATCATCTCTCCGATTCACTCCAGCCTGTACGCAGCTTAGTATCAGAATTCCAGCCTCATCATCTACAGAAGAAAAGAGAAGCTAGTACTAGACTCCGGTCAAACACGAAGGAACCGACCCTCACCTAGGTTCAGAATGAGTTCCGGCTTGAGTGGAACCCAGGATAGCAGGATTAATGGAACGGGGTCCTGCCTAAGGGGAGCCTGCTGAGAATGAGCAACCCCGGTTGACTTGAGTGCACAGGTTATTCCCCGATTTCAATGACGAAATCGAGAAATAAGGGGCAAACTGTTGTGGAAAAATATCCCGGTATTATTTCCTTCGGCCTCCAGGCAGGACCCAGACCCTGAGTTCGGTCCCTATAACCGAGCTCCCTTCCAAGAAATGGAAAACTTCCGATAAAGAGAACC
>NW_013621531.1:0-892 GCF_000695525.1 Brassica oleracea var. oleracea
CTTTGTCTGCGTCGGCATCACTTCCTGTGACCTGTGTAGACAATGGAAAAGCATATTTATAGCGAAAACCCATTACAAACAGAAAAGAAGATACTCCACAGGAGTGATGAATCAATCTATCAGAGACATGACAAGTAAAAAAATTCTATTTATCTTTTGTCAAAAAAGAGTTATATTTATCAAAGACATGTCTAGCAAATCACACAGTACAAAGACATTGAAAGATCAATCATGGTGGTTTCACCTCTTTGCCGGGAACCCAAACATTATAGCGAATTGAACCCAAGTGGCTGTAGTTACAGCAGCAACCCACCACTGGGCCAACTCGGTCATTACAAGCACTCATGATAAAACAAAGACAAACTAAGAATCAAGCTTCTCCTCTAATGCTTAACTATCTTTACAACACTAAAATGACCAATCTGATTCACGGGTCATGCAAGGTTTTAGCTTTCAGATGAAAAGGCCATTTCTTCTAGTTTCTTAGCTTTAGATTCATTCATATACAGACAAAATGCAAACTTTGCAGCGACCAACAGATCATTAATGCTACAAAACTACAAAAAGATTCAAACTTTGCGTCTTAATTTCAATCCTAATCCCATTTCGTTACCAATTTACACTAAACTCGGATTCACAAAGCAAAAAATAAAGTTCGAAAGTTACCGTGAACAGGATGATAGCGACGACAGCTTGGACGAGCTGTTGAAGGAGAACGCCTTTCACGACGGTTCCTCCGCCTTCGAGTGCAATCTGTAGCTCTCTAGAGACGACAGCGCCACGTAGATCCCAGAGTAGAGCCAGTAAACAACAATCGGAGCCACGGTACCGAGCAACTCGTCGGAAACAGAGAAACCCATCATCATATATAGCACAAAAGGAAAGATTCGCA
>NW_013621532.1:0-892 GCF_000695525.1 Brassica oleracea var. oleracea
TACATTTGTATTAATGTGTGCTAAACTCTTTTTCATGGTGCATGAGCCACGTTCAATTTTGTTTATAAATTAATTTAGTAAAACTTCTTATACTCCCTTAATTAGGGGACTAACCGTTATAAAATCGCTATTCTCTAGAGAAATGGAGACAAAAAAGGTTCCAAACCTCTTTGACCATCATCATATATTAGTACAGGAGGCAACTATGTATTAGAGCAATATTGTTATATTTTTTGAAATTTTCTCAAAATCTATGTGTTAACCCCTACGAAAATATTGAGTTTTACGTTAAACGCTCTATATACTAAAGCTTATATTTTTTAGTGTTGTTTTATAATTTCTAACCATATTCTACATTTGTATTAATGTATGTTAAACTATAGTTCATGGTATATGGGATTCGTTATAATTTTTTTATCAATTAATTTAGTAAAACTTTTAAATACTCCCTAAATCGGTGGAATAACCACTATAAAATCGCTAATTTCTTGAAAAACAGAGAGAAAAAAGGCTCCACACCTATTTGAACATCATCATAGGTTAGTGCATGATGCAACTATGCATTAAAACAATATTTTCATATTTTTCAAAATTTTCTCAAAATCTATGCGTTAACCCTTACGAAAAATATTGAGTTTTTGGTAAATGCTTTTATACTGAAACCTATAATCTTTAGTGTTGTTTTAAAATTTCTAACTACATTCTACATTTGTATTAATGTGTGCTAAACTCTATTTTATGGTGCATGGGCATTTTTCAATTTTCTTTAGAAATTAATTTAGTAAAACTTCTTATACTCCCAAAATTAGGGGACTAACCGTTATAAAATCGCTATTCTCTTGCGAAATTGAGAAAACAAAGGTTCCAAACCTCTTTGACCATCATCATATAT
>NW_013621533.1:0-892 GCF_000695525.1 Brassica oleracea var. oleracea
TAGATACAAATGATGTAGTAAGCAGCATATGGATCACTGGATAAAATGAAAGAACGGCTTCGTTCCTAAGCTGATTCATGGACTGAAACATAAAGCAGCTGCATATAGTATGTAAAAGAAATTGATCACGCATGATCATTGATCTTGGAGTTGTATAAAAGACAATCCAATACAGTCCATATATTTGAAATTGTGATTATACTAAACCTAAAAGAAGCATAGAATAAATCTATATGGGTGCCCGGCTAAAGGCGTCCGACCCTCTGGCTAAAGGCGTCCAACACTCCAACTAAAAACGTCCGACCCATCGGCTAAAAGGCATCCGGTCCTTATCCCTTGATCACGGACTAGTAGAAACAAAAGATCAACCATCAGGTTGCAATCCGACATCAGATCCCCTAAGTAAGGATCCGGCACAGCAGAACGGTCTGCTGCCGTATAAACTCCACAAGGCAAGTAGTGGACACTTATAGACGAGGTCTATGACCCGGTCATGATTCGGGCAGATTGATACATGGTCGATGATAACCATAAATCGCCAAAGTAAAGAGCAGTTGATAGTAGACGATCATGTCTAGACTATGGACATATGCAAACACGATTTGCAAAGACCAAATAGTAATCTCCGAGGACAATATGGTTCATAATGCTTAGCACATATGCTTTACCGGGACACTCGATGTCAAAGGACATGAGAAACGACCTAAGAAGTCGAAATGGTCTAATAACGGTTCAGTAATGAAACTGGCCGATTACCCCCATCCTATACATACAGGAAATATCACGCACCAAGATGCGTAGAATGTAGAACCTACAATAAGGTTCACATCAGGGGGAGTAGTGCATGTTGTACTATTTTTCCTTCATCATGGTTTTGTCCCACTGGGTTTTC
>NW_013621534.1:0-892 GCF_000695525.1 Brassica oleracea var. oleracea
CTAAACCAGTTTACATACAAACCAGGTTTAAAAACAAAATCTAAAAATACCCTAACTCCTTCCCTCCGCCTCTTCTGCGGAACCCAGATTTCAAAACACAAACATAAAAAAGATTCAAACTATTAATAAATAAAATCGGTTTAGCATACTAAACCAAATTAAAAATATAGCTAACCCTAATCTAAACCTATTGTATATTCTCCGCCGCCTGCCGCCTCCTCACCAAGCTTCTTCATCTTCAACATTCAAGCCGGCTCTGCTCACGACCCACCACTGCTACCTCCTCCATCAATCTCCTGTGCCTCATTCATCAATCCTGTGCCTCCTCCACTTTCCTTTACCAAGAACAAAAAAAAAATCAGATTCAAAACAGAGAGAGAGAGAGAGACAGAGAGAGAGAGAGAGAGAGAGAGAGACGTGACTGGTGGTGGTGTTGACGAGCGTGCGGTGGTGGTGGTGGTGAAGGGTGAAACCGAATAGAAAGGAGCATGGTGGTGAGAAGCATGACGGTGGTAATCCTCTTCGTTCAGATCCATTTGCTTGAAAGAAGAAAAGTAAATGAAAGATGAGCAGAGGAGAAAGAGAGATGGGAAGAGGATAAGAGAGATGATATTAGATGAGGAGATCGAAGAGGTACAGAAGAAGAAAATAAGAAGTATAAAATCGTGTGGAGGAAGAACAAACGAAAAAAGAGATAAAACAAACATAAAATATTAATAGTGAATTAATCTGAGCCGTAAGATTAATATTACCAACGGCAAAGATTCAAAGAATGGTGATCCACGCCTCACTTTTTTTGCCCAATCAGAATTAAGCTGTTAATTCTTTTTCTTTGGTCATCAGAAAAGCTTCTAATTCACTTAAATATGAATGGGTTTATATGGGGTTTAAA
>NW_013621535.1:0-158 GCF_000695525.1 Brassica oleracea var. oleracea
TCGGTGGACGATTGCATGCTTACAGGATGGGATCCGAACCTTGCTTTCGGCGATGGAGGCGGTACGAGCGAGGTCCCTATTCTGGACTTCGATGATTTCTTCGCTGGTCTTCCGTCGGGCTTTGACGCTCCTCAGGCCACGAGCGAGTCAGGGAGGCC
>NW_013621535.1:346-891 GCF_000695525.1 Brassica oleracea var. oleracea
CGCGGAGAAGGCGGAAAAGGATCTTGCTCGCATGCAAAGACGAGATGCTGGCGCGAGACGCTCAACTTGCTCGTGATCATGCCAGGGCTGTTCGTAGGGCGGGACGGAAGGGGAAGAGGGAAATCGTCGAGGTGATGAAGACTCGCGCTTCTCAATTCCAGGTTGAGTACAGGAATCTTAAGGGCGCTTTCAACTCGCTGGGCGACTTCTGTGAGTGTCGTGGCTCCGTCGGGAGCCTTTGGAAGACGCAGGAAGATGACTACGTTTTCGAGAGGGACCATTCCTCCGATCGATGGGAAGATTCAGGGATTCTGGGATCCCATCCCAGTTTCCCCTGATACCGTAGAAGCTACGACTGATTTTGCCGGTGACGATGAGGAAGTGAACTTTCCCGCGGATGCATTCGGAGCTTCCTTGTCTGGGAATTTTAACTTTGATCTGTGAGCGTTTTGACGGGAAGGATTTTTTCCCTTTATCTAGTATTTAGCGGCCGAGTACGGCCTTTGTTCATATATGTCTGGCCGAGTGTGGCCTTCGAAATTTGT
>NW_013621536.1:0-891 GCF_000695525.1 Brassica oleracea var. oleracea
TAAAGAAGATGGCTTCTACCCCTGCCAGTATTCTATTCCCACAACAGTAGAACAAACTTTGAAGTTTTCCTGGTGGAAACGAAGCAACCCCGCTACGCGCCTTTATTCACTGGACTTGCTTCATTTGCTTTGCTCCAAGGAAGAAATAGTGACAGCTTACGATGCAAGACGGGCTCACTTCCCTCGTTCGAATGGGGAAATAGGAAGGAAGAGTTCTATCCGATAGGCTAATTGCAGTCTTTTAGGTGATAGCAGAGCTCTTCCGTGGGAAAGTACCTACCCATATTGAATAGAAGACTCGCACCTTAGCTATTCTATGTGATATTCCTTGAGCTGGATGGTTATGGCGACCTATGCCACTCTTGCCTGCCCTATTGGCTTCCTATCCCCTTTTCTCCAGAACAGGGGGAGCTTCACATAAGGCAGGAACGAGCGTAGACAAAGAGGAGAGTTTTTGAATATATCTGATATGACAGAAAAGTGCAACTGTTCATTTTCATGGGCATGAAAGACCGGAAAAATGGCATAATCTAAATGGCAATCCGTGGGCAAAGAGGAACCCGAAAGCTCAGTCAAAGGCGGAATGAGAGTGAAACAGATTACTCACGGTTTGAAATCGGATGGTAGCTTGACTTTAGATCAAACTCTAGGTATAGCGTTGCGTTTGCATCGTCTGACTTGTACTCTAAAATACAGTTATTGAGCTTTCCGGGGAATTGACTCTCGTACTGGACACCGAATAGGTGGACCCTCGAACGGGATACGCTCCGACTTGGTATCAATCTTTCTCAGCTGATGGCTACTCAGTGATTCAGGAAGAATCTTGAGTAATGCGCAGAAGAATCAGCCCGGCTAGCCACTCAGTCGTACCTGCCAGCCGTCTACGACAGG
>NW_013621537.1:0-891 GCF_000695525.1 Brassica oleracea var. oleracea
AAACATTATTTTTAACTTCACTATATCAAAAGGTCAAAGAGTTTTGGATCAGATGAGAAACCTAGACAAGCCTACCTTATCACCAGTTTCTTTAATATCACGTTCACTCTGCTCTTTGTACTCTCTGAAACTGAATCTTCTATACTTCTTCGGATTCCCAGAGCATTCAATCTCTGTTTCCTGATAGGGACATACGAAGAATGCTATCGACAACCTCTCCACGTTTGCTGGAGTTATCACTCTATGTCTAACGCTCTGGTACACTCCATTACTCAGTGCCTATAGCGCATACATAAGATAATTAGTTAGATTTTAGCATGATTAATTACCTAATTGTAAGAACAAAAGTCAAGTGATTCAAAATCTATTAGATTACTTATAAAAAACATCTATTAGATTTTGGATTAGTAGTGTTAAGTTTTAGGGACCAGAATCTTACATATAACTTTATGTCCACAACTCCAAAAACACTTTTTTAAAGAGTTAGGGTTTCCCCTGAATGGCTGAATGTTTTCTTATGATCCAGATGATTCATATTGAAACTACTTGGTAAAGGAATTTTTTTAATCACAACTTACTTAGTAAATTCATTCTTTGTTTCCCTTGGAATTAGTTAAAAATACTGTTGTAACTAGATTCAAAGAATATATGAATAAATCAATTTTTGATATGTGATAACAGAAGAATTGAAAACGCAAACCTTTCTTTTTCATTCTATGTACTTATATATCTCGCATAACATTCTATTATCATATATTATATACTAAACCAGATAACTTCGTTTATAGTTTGATATGTACTTTTAGACTTCTGTAGTCTTAGTCATTGGGTTGCGAATTAGTCATAAATAATTTAAAAGCTTAGAACTAAGTAAACGATTTTTAAACGAGA
>NW_013621538.1:0-891 GCF_000695525.1 Brassica oleracea var. oleracea
AGTATTATTTAGTGCAAAGAAATGTCATTGGTGTAAATAGTGGATTTTGACATAAATCAGTTTTAGTTTTGTAAGGAGCAATTTACCTTTTTTTGTTTTTATTTTTTTTTGTACTTCATAAATATTTTTGAAACTTAAGGATTTATTGGTATTACTGATACCACCCGCAAATGTTGCATTTGTGTGGGTGGTAGCGGTTGTTGGTATTTTACGTAATCATAAAAATGTTATAAAAGCTTTATGCCGTTTCAAAATTTTAAAATTAAAAGTTGGTTTTCACAAATGTTTGTGATTGTTGGAATGTTACATGTAAGTATTATACGTATATTTAAAATTTGAATTTAACTACTAAAATTGAGACATTATAAATAAAATTTATAAATAAAATTTATATTTTAATTTATATTCACTAACAATATCCTAATTTATTTTATAAAAACTTTAAACCCAAAATATTCACTATAATGTTTTAGAAATTAATATATATATTCATATATACATATATAAACCAAAAAAAATGATTTTCGAAAATAAAAATAAATTGAATATTTTTATTAATTATATTAAATTAATAATTTTCAAATTTTATCATAATAATATGTTTTGATATTTTATGGTGTTATGTGTTAATATTACTAATTTATTATTAGACCGGTTTAACATCTTAATTACCCAATAAATATTCTACAAATGCGCCAATTTCAAACTGATATACAAATCGTACAAATAATTTAATAGTATTTAGAACCGCAGCAAACTCCCAACATCTACATCACCAAACTTATCCCCAATCATTGCGTCTAAACCAGTGATGCCTTTACTTCATGAAGTCAATGCATAATTTTTTTCTGTAACTGGCCTTTTAATGCATGATATTTTGTTGGCAAACAT
>NW_013621539.1:0-891 GCF_000695525.1 Brassica oleracea var. oleracea
TACTGCGAGGGAAGGGGAGATTGTTGGGATTGTTTCTGCTTCTTTCTCGATCCCATCGTTTCAGAAAGAGACGAGAGATTAGGGTTCTTTCGGGTCAAAAGATAGATGAGGGTTTCTGGATTTCGCTTTTGATTTCGACAGAGTGAGAGATTTGGATAGAAGGTGATAGATTTTCGAGAGAGAGTGAGAGATTTAGGACTAGGGTTCTTTGTGTTCTGTCGGCATCGAGAGAGAACGAGAGAATGATGTATATTAGTGTTATGCTTAGGTGTTTGTCTTTATTTTGGTTTTGCGTATAATTGGGCTTAGCGGGATGGTAAATTTGGTTAGGTGGGATTGTGGATTTGGGTTAGGCGGGATTAAGAAAATTAGTTTGTTTTGGTTTTACTTCTTTTTTTGGTTTCGCTTTTGTTTTGGTTTTGCTTTTTTTTTTTTTAATCACTTAACAATATCAAAACACGTTATTTAAAAGCAGCTAACATAACATTATTTTCACATTATAGAAAAAAAATAATATAGGTTTAGGGATATGAGTTACAATTTATTGTAAAATATTTTAGTTTGGTGTTTTTCCATCTTCACCATCATCATCATCATCAGAAAAAGATTTATTACATTGGAATTCATCTTCCGATTCTTCATCTTCGACATCAATATCGAGATTTATCGGTTCTCTTCGAACATGCGACAAATGGTCGACTGCAAAATCTTCAATTGTAGTCATCAATACAGCATCATCATTGTCTTGTTGTAACAGTGTCGATTCTTTGTCTTCGTATTCTCCTGAAATAATTCTCCTCGGATTCACTTTTAAGACATTGTACCACGACTGTTTTGATTTTTGTACATACGGATACGAGATGTAACAAACTTGATGTGCTTGAGATGCTG
>NW_013621540.1:0-891 GCF_000695525.1 Brassica oleracea var. oleracea
GTAAAGTCACTACAACCCCCCGATGTTGACAAATATATTACATATTGTCCGAGATCACAGTTCTGTACCTGCTAAGATGTTAATTAAATTACCTACTTACATAGGTTTCGCGGAAAACCAGCTATACTAGTCAGTTTTGTCTTTCACTAACTTACCACAGTTCATCGGATATCTTTACAACGATAACCCGTTCGGGCTTTTATAACCCTGACCATGGTAAGATCACTAGCCTTCGGGTCTAATTCTAGATACTTATTCATTTTTTCATAATTGGTTTATCTGAGTATCTATCTTCTTATATTTATATATATATTAGATTAAAAAAGATGTTACTTGCATCTAAAATTAACTTGCTGACCCATTATGCAAAAGGTACACTCTTATTATTTATTTAAATTTTAACTTGAGCTGCTTTTAAAACTACTATTTCAAGGTATTTCCCTCACGGTACTGTTACTCTATCGCTTATATATTTTTTTTAGCCTTAGAGGAAGGTTCCCCTATTTTTCAACAGATTTTTTTCCGTTATACTTATATATACTATAAAGTATATAAATATAATAACTAAATATATAGTATTTTTCATACTATAGTTATTATTTTTAAGGCTTTTGCTATTCAGAAGACACCAAATAGCAATCTCGTTTGATTTTTTTTCCTAAAGTTACTGAGATATTTCAATTCACTTTGTCTTACTATTAGATTTCTCTATGATTTCTAGTTTATAAAATTTCCTAGATATTCTTATCTTGAAATATATAGCTAACCATCCATAATAGTTTCTTTATATACTTATCTTAAATTGAATTAAGACGTATAAGATACATATCTGCTATAATGAGGTATATTTATAATACCTAAGTAATTCAGGTTATTATGATTCGAACATAA
>NW_013621541.1:0-891 GCF_000695525.1 Brassica oleracea var. oleracea
CGAGGATCATGAACCCACATAAGAGTACTCATAAAGAATAAAGATCAATTTAAAAGAAAACGTGAGGTTTAAAGAGTTTAAAGAAGAGATTGGCGTATTGGCCAAATATATAGAAACGCCATCTGATGATATAGACCAGTGGATAAATGGGTCTTGTGAGGGAAAGAAAATCGTGAGATGTGGAACGTGACCAAGTAGTCAAGAGGTCGTTCACATTACTACTTATAGCATTCAAAGAATGGCTTGTTACACAAAGATACTCATAGAGACCAAAGGAACATATTATAAGGAAATATGCTCCTATGTGGTGGATGCTACTACACAAACTCGAAATTGATGAAGTCTTGAAACAAAAGAAATAATGATGTAGTAAGCAATATATTGATCACTGGATAAGAAAATAAAGGTACCAGAGAGATGAAAAAAGAATTTCTCAAAGAACAGCATTGTTCCTAAGTTGTTCATGGACTGAAGCAAAAGCAACTGCATTGAATATGATAAGACTAAGTAAAACTTAGTGAAGGAGTTCGATAAAGAAATCCCTAGTGTTTATAATAAATCAGCACTGCAAGTAGGTCATGAGATGCCATCAAAGAAAGTGTGGATTGCGATGTTTTTCAAGTAATAAGATTATAGTATGGGACTGCAGTGTAAGCACAAGCCATTATGTTTATATCAGTGGATAAAAGGAAACCATAATGGTCCAAGGGAGTGACCAGAAGTATGTCTGGTCGAGGTCAAATGGATATGGCATTGCTGAAGGCAAGAAAGATCTATAACCATGTATAAAGGTCCTTGAGTGTATTTGACTGCAGATCCATAGTTTGATGAGATTATAAAAATTATTGCAGAAATGATTATTAATGATATGACCTTAGACACTCATGGGGT
>NW_013621542.1:0-891 GCF_000695525.1 Brassica oleracea var. oleracea
GCGCATATGGCCAACGATTACGCAAACGCCATAGTGCCTAAAAAAATCAAAAATACAAAAAAAAAACCTAGCCGCGACTTTTCGCCAACAGGAAGTGCTACGAGACGAGCTTCCGATTTCTCTGTCTAAACATAAAGGAAAATGATAACTTTTATCAAATCCCGTAAGTTTGGCTCATTTCCGAGCTAAAGAAGTTTCAATGCGTAAGGGTTTTACCAAAACACGTTTTCCGAAAACTTTTCGGAAGGTAAAACTTGTTCTCCCAAAAACCGCAGAAACCCCTAGGTTATTCAAGGAAAAAGGAAGCGCAGCAAATCGATTACACAGCTCGATCGCTACGTAGTGATCGAGCTCTAGCCAAGCTCGGTCGCTACGTAGCGACCGAGCACGCACAAGGCTCGGTCGCTACGTAGCGACCGAGCACGCACACAGCGCGGTTGCTACGTAGCAACCGAGAACGCACACAGCTCGGTCGCTACGCAGTGACCGAGCACGCACACAGCTGGGTCGCTACGTAGCGACCGAGCACGCACACGGCTCGGTCGCTACGTAGCGACCGAGCACGCACAAGGCTCGGTCGCTACGTAGCGACCGAGCACGCACAAGGCTCGGTCGCTACGTAGCGACCGAGCACGCACAAGGCTCGGTCGCTACGTAGCGACCGAGCACAAGACAACTCTCCACTCGCTACGTAGAGACCTGTAAGGCCTCAGAAAGGTCCTCCTTTGCGTTCTCGTTTGAATCCTCATCGAAACGCTTTTTGTTTCGTCTCAATCAGAGTTTCCGTTGAGATTTTACGACGAAAACAAGTAGGAATCTTCTTGGCTTGCTTCCACTCACTACGTAGCGACCTGTAAGACCTTCACTCGCTATATAGCGACCTGTCAGGCC
>NW_013621543.1:0-890 GCF_000695525.1 Brassica oleracea var. oleracea
GACTTCTGCAAAGAAATCCAACCTAGTACTGATTTTTCTGTTCCACAAATAAACTGTTCACCATGTGGTCAAGGCAGGGAACCGAGTCCAGCTTGCCGCTGTGTGTATCCAATTACAGGAAAACTCATCTTCAGGTCTCCTTCCTTCTCAGGTTTTTCCAATAACACCAACTTCATAATGCTCCATCAGGGGATAGCAGATTTCTTTAGGGACCCCAGTTATCAAGTGGACTCCGTGGCCATCAGAAACTTTAGAGAGACTGCAACTGGTCATCAGCTTCTAGTAGACCTCTTGTTATTTCCATTGGACAAGGAGAGCTTTAATCAGACAGAAATGAATAGTGCTATTTCTGCGTTTAGCACTCATACATATGACCCTCCTGAAATATTTGGGCCTTACATTTTCAGAGCTGATCAGTACCGTCCGTTTTCTGGTATTATTGAAAAAGACAACACCACACAATCTAACCGGATATAAATCTGGTTTACTCATCTACTCTGATTTTTGACCCACATGTAGGAGGTTCCATTTCAACAAACACGGGCATTGTCATCGGAGCAGTAGTTGGTGCCGTGGTTCTTGTAATGTTGTTAACCATAGCTGGGATTTACGGTCTTAGGCAGAAGAAGAGAGCAGAGAAAGCCACTGGTCAAAATAATCCTTTTGGTAAGAATAAATGGTTTTACTTTTACAAAACACTTTTCTACGATTGTTGAAAATAATGACAATGTTTCTTGCAGCCAAATGGAATCAGAGTACAAGCAGTGTCGATGCTCCGCAGCTAACGGGAGCAAAAGCATTTACTTTTGAAGAGTTGAGGAAATGCACGGACAACTTCTCAGAGGCAAATGATGTTGGAGGTGGAGGTTATGGCAAGGTTTGTGTCTTTA
>NW_013621544.1:0-438 GCF_000695525.1 Brassica oleracea var. oleracea
ATTTATTCAACTTCCCGATTATTCTCCACTACTTTTTGTGTCCAAATTCTGCCTCTTACATCAGTGTTCATCCTGGTTTGATTAGAATGACGACGAAATTTTTATATTCCCGAAATGGAAAACTGGAATCACATGATTTGAAAATGGGATAGCTTCTTCATTCTAAATCCTATTAGATTTATTCAACTTCCTAGTGATTCTACACAACATTATGTATCCAAATGCAGCTTCTTACATCGCGGTTAATCATAGTTTGATTAGAATGATGAAGAAGTTGTCATATTCCCTAACAGGAAAACTGGGATCACCTTATTTGAAAGATGGATAGCTTCTTCATCCTAACTCCCTATGAGATTTATTCAACTTCCTAGTTATTTTCTACTACTTTATATGTCTAAATACAGCTTCTTACATCGCGGTTCATCTTGGTTTGATTAG
>NW_013621544.1:570-890 GCF_000695525.1 Brassica oleracea var. oleracea
CACTACTTTATGTGTCCAAATGCAGCTTCTTACATCGCGGTTCATCCTGGTTTGATTAGAATGACGAAGAAGTTGTCATATTCCTAAACTTGAAAACTGGAATCACATGATTTGAAAGTGGGGTAGCTTCTTCATCGTAACTCCTATGAGATTTATTCAACTTCGTAGTGATTCTCCCCTACTTTATTTGTCCAAATACAGCTTCTTACATCGCAGTTCATCCTGGTGTGATTAGAATGACGAAGTAGTTGTCATATTCCAGAAATGGAAAAATGGGATCACATCATTTGAAAGTGGGATAGCTTCTTCATGCTAACTCC
>NW_013621545.1:0-890 GCF_000695525.1 Brassica oleracea var. oleracea
AATTTTTTTTTATCATTTATAAGAAATAGTTTTTCTTTTGCAATCCTTTTCATTCTTTTTATTTTAAAAGAATATATAACAAATTGGTTTCTCACTAAAATTGATAAAGAATAATTTCTTTTTCATTCCTCTAATTTTATTCATATGCATTTTTTTTCCTACTCATTCCTAATGTTCCTATAATGGTACCAGTTAGACCATTTGTGAATAGTGATTTTTTTATGAACGTTAAGAAATGTATTATTTTTCGTCGTTTATTGGTCACCATTCATACTTCTAGTGTTATCTTAGGGTATTTCTCAAAATTTAAAGAATAACTTATTTGTAGAAAATTTCAAAGCATACCTTACTTGTGTGTGTGTGTTTCCATTGAAGTTAGTTGACGTTAGTTTACTATATTTAACAGGAAGTTCATGAACCACTACTAGTCAAGAGAATAAGGTACATATTCGTATTGAATTCTTTTTAAGAAAGAAAAATTAATACATATTATTAATGTTTTGTGAAGTTATTGGGTTCATGTTAACCACTCCGTAATAAAAAAATAAAAATATTGTTCACGACTTTAGAAGCAAAATTTAATTGTTTGAGGACAAAATTCACCAAAGAAAATCGGGGAAATGATAAGATCAACAATAGAGATGTGCTACTTGATTAAAAAATGGTTGAGGACTATCGAGACATTGGACCATACTTTATTTGGTAAATTATATATAGTTGGCTATGGACTTCTTGATATGTAACCGAGACCATAGGAGAAGGATTTTAATACCCCTATCTCTATCTTTCCTAAATGGCGTTGGCAAAGTATTTGTGCAATGCAGTGTCATGTTGACAGCTGAGATTCAATTATCCAATTCATTATTTCTAAAAAACAACATTACACATCA
>NW_013621546.1:0-890 GCF_000695525.1 Brassica oleracea var. oleracea
GCAAGATGGGCACTGCTTAGACAAGAGAGCAAGTTTGCGGATTGGCAGAGAGTTAGAATGCAGGAGACTTCTAAAGAGATACCTGCTGGTTCCTTACCACGCTCTTTGGATGTCTTTCTTCGCCATGAGATTGTTGAACAGGCCAGAGCCGGTGACACGTAAGTTTCCTTCTTAAGTTATTTTTCCCATCAAGAGTTGGATTCATCCGGAGTTCTTCTTCTTTGGGTTTTGTCCTCGCAGTGTTATATTTACGGGAGCGGTAATTGTTTTACCTGACATATCGGCAATGGCATCACCTGGGGAGAGAGCAAAATGCCGTCGAGACTCATCGCAGCAGAAAAGCTCCACCGCTGGACACGAAGGATTCAAAGGTCTCAAGGCTCTGGGAGTTAGAGATCTGTCGTACCGGCTTTCCTTTATCGCAAACTCAGTGCAGGTTTTGTCAACGATATTAACTGTCGAATCGAAAACTGAGGTGACATATGTGTCGAACCAATCTCAATGTTTACCTTTCTTTTCAGATTGCTGATGGTAGCAGGAACACTGACACGAGGCACCGCCAAAACGATTCCAACGAAGATGATCAGCAGCAGTTCACTGTATGGCTTATTAGAATAAATTACATATAGGTCTTTCAGGGGACCTTTTACATGTTATATACAACTAATGAAATTGGTACTTGTTAAAACTTGGTAGGGAGAAGAGCTATACGAAATTCAGCTGATGAAGAAGACTCCTGATTACTTCAATAAGTTAGTTGGAAGCATGGCGCCAACCGTTTTTCGTCATCAAGACATCAAGCGTGCAATTCTACTTATGCTCCTAGGCGGTGTACACAAAACCACCACTCATGAAGGCATCAACCTTAGAGGAGACATCAATGTTTGTAT
>NW_013621547.1:0-890 GCF_000695525.1 Brassica oleracea var. oleracea
CGCTACGTAGTGACCAAGCTCTCCTCGAAGCTCGGTCGCTACGTAGCTACGTAGCGACCGAGCTTTGGTGAGAGCTCGGTTAGCGACCGAGCCGTGTACGTGCTTGGTCGCTACGTAGCGACCAGCTTTTGCGCTGGTTGCTACTCGGCAAACTTGTTCGAGTCTTTCTCTGATTTTTCGTGAATGTGTTTTCCCCGCAAGATTCTTCGTAAAAATAAATCTTTTTCTAAGATTTATTTTTCGTAAAAACGTTCATGCCGATTTTTTCAGACATTGATTCCGCCGTGACCGATTTTGACCCCAACACTCATCGATCGACGACAACACTCCTAGGTGCTAAACCATCTCCAGTTCCTACGGAGCTTAATCACAAGCTTCCACTGTCTAAAAGCCCGTGGCTTACTGATCCCGGCAAATACAGACGTCTAGTTGGTCGCCTCATCTATTTGACGTTTACTCTACCTGAACTAAGTTATATTGTTCATCTCCTTTCTCAGTTTATGCAAAAGCCTCGTGCAGATCATTGGCTGGCTGCCTTGAGGGTTGTACGTTACTTGAAAGGGACTCCGGACCAGAATATTATGCTATCCACTTCGTGTGATTTGCAACTTACTGCTTACTGCGATGCTGATTGGTCTGCCTGTCCTATTACACGCCGGTCATTGAGTGCCTATGTTGTTCTCTTCGGTGATTCTCTTGTCTCTTGGAAGACAAAGAAGCAGCGTACTGTCTCACGTTCATCTGCTGAAGCAGAATACCGGTCTATGGCTGATACTACGTGTGAGCTAAAGTGGCTTAAACGCCTGCTGTCTCAATTCGGTTTCTTTCATCCTCAACCAATGTGTATGTTTTGTGACAGTCAATCGGCCATTTACATCGCCAAGAATCCT
>NW_013621548.1:0-890 GCF_000695525.1 Brassica oleracea var. oleracea
ATCAAGTTAAGAAAACAGGAGAGATACGACGATAGAGGAGAAAGGCGTATTTATCCCACACCTGTGCCTGACATTTTTTCTGAAATCGGGAGGCTTAGTGGCAAAAAGAAAAGTGTATGGCTTACAGACCAAGAGTTCGATCATATCCATAATTACATTCTTCGGAATTGCGATAACATACGACCTTATGAAAGGTATTGGTTCCTCTTTAGTTAGTTTTCAGCTTTTTAAATATTAGTATAACTACTGTGTATATCTTTGAGTTAATTTTAATGTTACAGGATTTTTGATGATCAAATACGCGGAGAGTACGGTGATGTGTCTGAAACACAGTTAGAGCAAATGAAAAGCCAAAAATTTTCGAAGTGGTTGCAGTATTACGTAAGTCTAACTTTCACTAGGATTATATTCTCTTAAATTTTGTTACTATAGTTACATATTTGGTGTCTCTTTTGCGTAGATCAAATCACAATTGGCTATGAACCAACCGCAAGACACATGGCTTTTAGAGTTGATCGGTGGTCCCTTATCCCAAGCAATATCGTCTCCTATGTATTGTACCCGTGGCTATATGTTTAGGAAACGACCGGGCACGAACAATAGAAAAACAAATAATCACGGTGTTGTTGTCCACACAGACACTTTGGATTACTATGGCGAAATCAACGACATCATCGAGGTCGAGTACCCAGGAGTAATTAATCTCAAATGTGTGTTGTTCAAATGTGATTGGTATGATCCTATCATTGGAGTTGGAGTTAGAACAACAAAGTTTGGGGTTACTGAAATACACACAGGTAGGCGCCTCAACAAATATGATCCATTTATACTTGCAAGTCAAGCAGACCAGGTGTCATATATCCCCTATCCACGAGTAACGGGTCGGCGTA
>NW_013621549.1:0-890 GCF_000695525.1 Brassica oleracea var. oleracea
CAGAAACTTTAACAAAATTAAATCTACCAGACGATCAAAGCTCCCCGGCAACCGAGCCAAATTTGATATCTCTCAAATTACCATAAAGAGTGAATTTACTCTCTTAAATAAGAGGTTCAATTGCAGTACTTAGGGATCGAATCCACAAGGAGCTAGGGAACCTTATAAATGTAATGGAATTTGTTAAGTAGGATATTTTAATGATTTAAATGAAAAAATGCAGTTTTGTTGTGCAAGTAATTGCTCGATTAATTGGTTGAGGTTTCAGTGCTTAAAAGGAAATAACTAGACTTAGGATTTTTATTCAGGAAACTTAGAATTATAATCATACAGGTGCCTAATCAGTTGCATGCATGATAATGTAGAACTCAACAATTAAGCAACAAGTCAATCAGCTCTCGCGTTTCTGGACTTGTATATTAACTAGATCTAATGACCCAAACAAGTGTGTTCGATCAATAGCAAGTGTCGATCGATTATCCTATAGGGATATCAATCGATACACCTTTCACTCCGTCGATCGATTATCCAATATGTATATCGATCGACATGCTTCTAGTTAAGCTTTATGCGCGGGTTGAATGATTCTAACTAAGCTCACTAAATCAGCTCTCGCCTAACTCTTAGCAAGAATCTTAGCTCAATTAGAATGGTTTTTGGATGAAAATGAATGTATCGCTTTTATCTAACAATCCTAGGGCAAGTTTTAGGTAGCTAATCTAGAATCATGCATTAATGACAATCCAATTGATTATTATCACAACTCAGCAATTTATAGTTGAGGCTAATCTCTCATTACCTATTTAAACCCTAAAATCTATCAATGGAACTACTCAGACTTGACCAAGTAATTCATAACATCAATTAGGTAAGAAAACTTCATTAGAATA
>NW_013621550.1:0-890 GCF_000695525.1 Brassica oleracea var. oleracea
CTTGGTCCGGGCCTGGTTAATGGCAATCCACTCCATGATTTATAACATCTTTGTTAATTAGTACATTTACACTTTCTCCATATCTTTATATATAAAATTGTCTTTCCTTCTCTCCTAAAGTGTCCACATAGGATGACACGTCACTAATTGAGTGTAGGAAAAGTTGACACGTGTCCTTTTATGTGTTTGAAAGCTTTGTTTTAAGTTGGGCTTTTAACTGTTTTACGCTGGTGGCCCAATGTCTTGGTCACTACGACGTGTGCGAAAACTTCAGAAACCCAGGTCTGTTCATCTTCCGGAACAATCTGAAACCATAACGAGAGTACACTGAAGCGAAACGTCATCAAAACATTCAATCTATTCGTGAATGCATCCCCTTTAATTCTTATCTCAGAATTTTTGACTATAAAAAGGTATGCTCTATCCCCTGTAATTCATCAATTTAAGCTTCTGAATCATAAGCTTTCTAAAAACATCTATCACGAAACGCCTAATCCCTCTTTCGATACATCTCTTCGCCTCCAATTCGTTACCTCTTCACCTTCCCTATGGTTCAATGTATTTTTTTAATTCTGCCATAATTTTTAATTCCATTGGATCGAGTTTCCATGTCGACGCCTACGTTTCCTTCATCCCAAATCTATAAATATGAGCGGGCTGAGAGTACGACGAATCAGAAACGTCACCGGAGGAAGAGCTGCAGAGCAATGTCTCTGTGGCAAGTTCTTCACCCACAGCAGGAGGAGGACTCAAGGAGCATAACTATTTGGGGATCTCTGATTGTTCTTCTTATTATGTTGGAAGCTCAACTCTCTCGGGCCTTGCTGAAGATGATAAAGCTGCTATTAGGCTCAAGGCTACGGATCTGACACTTGGCCTTCCTGGATCAC
>NW_013621551.1:0-890 GCF_000695525.1 Brassica oleracea var. oleracea
ATATGGTTATTGTGGTTGTTTAATTGATTTAATAGTTTAAAATTAAATACATATGATAGAAGATACACTATTTTTATCAAATCCTTATTATTCAAAATCATTAATTGTCATATATACTTTAGCCACATTAGGCAATTACGTAAATTTTATTTAATTCAAAATATTAAAGTACATTAATGATGAATTTATTATTAGTTTAATAAAAAGCTTATTATATAATTAGATGAATCAACAAATTTCTCTAATGATTCTAAGAATCATTCTAGTGATGACATGTGGCTACAAAAAGAAGTTGTAATGCTTCTCAAATAATATATAGGGGATTTGTAGAAATTGCAATACTTGAGTTAAAATTTACAATAGTGAGATGATCATGTATTTAATTATGTTTAAAAGAAATATATTTCTAATAGTTTTCATGCTGTAAATACCAACAATATAAAAATTTATAAAAAAAAAATCTGTCATTTATGAAATTTGAATCCATATAAACATTGCGTCCATCTATGACACTATTTTTTCTTTTTAAATAATATCAGTTTTGGTATTTTAGTAATATACTTTAATTATTATATCCATTCAAAACATTAAACTTTGTGTTATAGTGTTCTACATTATTTTAAATAAATATTTAGTTTTATATATTTCATATACTTATTTATTTTATTTTTTAGTTTTTAACATATGTATTATTAATTACAGATATATATATGTATTTTAAAATTTATTTCAAAAAGTAAATATCAGTATTAAAAAGAGAATAAATATTTAATTATAATTTCATATGATGAATATGTTACACTAAATTATTATATTACTTTTCACAAACATCAAATTTAATGGAATAGGGTAATCCTATTAGCGATGAAATTATACAAAATTTGATGTTT
>NW_013621552.1:0-889 GCF_000695525.1 Brassica oleracea var. oleracea
GAAATTCCCATCTTGAGCTGTTGCAGTTAGTAGTGTTCCTTTATATTTTCCCTGAAGGTATGTACCATCCACGACTATTACTTTTCTCATGTAGGGAAATCCAGTTATACTTGCACCAAATGCAAGAAACAAATACTTGAATCTGTTAACCTCATCAACTTCCAAATGTGCGAAAGTTCCAGGATTTGCTTTTCTTATATGATATAGATACACAGGCAACTCTGAGTAGCCACTCTCCGCAGAACCTCTAACAATATTTCTTGCGCGTAACAGTGTCCGATGAGACTTCCAATAATCCATCTAGTTACAAAATATTTTACAATAACATATTAGACCTATTATTTTGTACTAAATGAAATATAAAAATATAATAAACATGTCATATCAGATGACGCACCTTGACACCAAATCTCATGTTTAAGGCTTCTCCAACATGTTTCGGGAGAACTTTTGAATCAACACCTCCAACATAGTCCACATATAGTCTTGCAAGAATTTCTGGAGTCGCTTGTCGGGCACTGGCAGAACGTTCTGTAATGGAACATGAATGTTCTGAAACGTATGTACGAATGGTAAACTGAGTAGAATTACCAACTGGGGTAGCTCTTACTCTCCATGTACATCCTTCTATCCAGCACTTAATAGTTAATATATCTGTCGCTGATCTGTCTACTCTGAAATCAAATTGACGAAGGACTGACAAGATCTTCAGCCTAGTCTCCAATGCATCTTTCGTGTCATATCGTTGTCCAACAGCTATATTAAGTGCATCTAATTCTAGCTTAACATGAACATTACCCTGTTTTACCGGAACACTCGCAGACGTGGAACCACTTTTCATACTAGTTGAAATTTTATTTTTCTTTTCCTCTTCTTCTTCTTCTTCTTC
>NW_013621553.1:0-889 GCF_000695525.1 Brassica oleracea var. oleracea
GGGATTAATCGGGGAGTAATTTTATGGATTTTATATATGTTTAGGTGTTATATAATTAATGTGTACTAAAACCGTTAACGACATTCAGACTAGTGGTTATTTGCATCCCCAAACTCATGACAGGCCTAAGTTCGAGTGGAGGCAAGCTCATTTTGTCAATTTTTTGAATTTTTAAGTTTAATGAACTGCGAAAAAACGAATATATCTTTGTCTTCTACCTAAATCTCTGCGATTTTTTTTACGGAACAACATCAGTCATTCCTTTTCTATTGCGATTTCATTGTTTAATCTTATTATTCTTGATGATTTTAGTCACAATAGAACAAATCTAAAAGATATATGTGATTTGGAACCTAAAACATACAAAAACGATGATTTAAAAAAAAAATCCGATTAATGCTCCGATTAACACCAACTCGCAACGGTGGTCCTCCGCCTCACGCATTCACGCCGATTAACCGGCCGCCGAGGCCGAGTTTTTGAACAAGGTTTGGGACCCTGTGGCGACATGTTTGTCTTCTACTAATAAAGTTATCTAAACTTAAAATAACTAATAATAAAATCATCGCCCATAGCGGTAAGCCCACTGAAAACCCATATTTTATTATTAGTTATTCTTTTGGGTAAACTTTCAGTTTTTTTTTGCTAAATTAAAACCTTTATTACATGATCAAAATATTGATTGTTGTTCAAAATAAATCAAATTATTGATTTTTTGAAAATAGGATATATTTAGTAACAAATATATCGTATTGAAACGTTTACCTTTCAAAAAATTATCCTCCAAAAGATCAACACACAAATAAATCGAGCTCCAAATAAATCCCCCAAAACAATCATTTATTTGTCCATAGTGAGAAATATAGTTTTTGAGTTTCTATTGCAAAAA
>NW_013621554.1:0-889 GCF_000695525.1 Brassica oleracea var. oleracea
GAGATGATGAGATAAATGCATATCTATAGGGAATGATTTAGTTTACCCAGAGGACTTGTATCGTCTTCGAAGTTTGAGTTTCAAAATCTTGAAAATGTGTCTTCTCTGAGAGTAATTTAAAAGCTCTTCTATGAACGTAGGATCACCTTCCCTTAACGTTCTGTGAATGACTATAATCAACACCTTCATTTCTACTTGTACGTACATGTGTTTTTCAAAATGAAAACACATTTATAGGATCTTGTTCAGAGGGAAACATACAGAGAAGCAAAGAAGCTTATAACCCAAGTGCGAGTTTTGGATAATCTCTTTGACAATGCATGGATGTTGTAAACACCATCTGCCTGTGGTTGTAGTACATATGTCCCCGACAATATATCTGCAGAAAGACAACCACATCGTAGTTATTAGTAGTTCTGAATTATATCCTAGTTTTGAAATTGCAGAGGACTGCAAACATGACGTGCTTTGGGAGGAGATTAAATATACTTTGATGCCTTGCCGATCACAATATATAAATCCTAATGTATAAAGATCATGAATCAATAACACGCATAGATCATAATATTCAAAATAATATGAAGTTTCTCAAGATGAGGAGAATATATAAGACCTTGAATTCACTGTTGGCCTTAGCGAGACCAACCAGACCAACGGTGCTGGAATCCTCGAGCGCTCCATAGGCTTTTTGTAAACTCGTAATATGGAGTTTCTCAACTGAGAGTTTCATCATGCTTTCATACACTATCTAGATGAAAATTTAAGCGGCAACAGACGGACCTGGGCGGTGTTAGAGCATCGGCCAGCTCTCAAATCGGCAAGGACAGTGATGCGCCCTTGAGTAGTGCACCGGGCAAAACAGACATGCATGGCTTGATCATGGAAAGCA
>NW_013621555.1:0-889 GCF_000695525.1 Brassica oleracea var. oleracea
TGCTGCGGATTCAACCCACCAATGATTCCAACACGATCAATGAAAAGTCTACCAACATACTTCCGAGTACAAAGTCTCCGCTGAGCGAGTCGGTCTCCCACTGAGCATGTATGTTTTTCCACATACTTTGTTACCCAAAACGTGTTTGTCCCATGTTTCACACTCGCTCTGACCTTCCATTGACAACCACTAACCGGACATGTTGTCACAAGGAGAGTTTTCGTTGACTTATATATTCTGAAGGAGAACCTAAACATCACTGCTGTCAACCGCAGCTCGGAAAGCAGTGCATCCTGGCTAACAAAACTCTGGTTGACATAGATACTGTTACCATTCGATCTTCCTCCTTCAATCTTTTTGATATCTTCAAAACACATATCATCATCTTCCTCATCCTCATCTTCAACCTTTCCATAAACACTGTAATCCTCACCATTCTCGTCCGCTTCAGCAACAATAGAGATACCAGCATCCTCCTCCCCATCATCCTCCTCCCCATCATGATTTTCATCTTCAACCAAATCATCATCATCATCTTCAAAACATTCATCAGCTTCATCAGCTTCATCATCTGCTTCCCTGAACTCTGAAACCATTTCCACCTTGCTACGGCTTGATACACAAAGCCGTACTCCATGCGTTTTGGTTATCTCGTGCAAGTTTCGACTTGTCTATCACTTGTAACATTAATAGGAGGGGTGTCTGGAGCCTGTATCATTTCTGCTGATAATGAGTAGGTTATCTCCACAGATTATGTGCTCATGTCCAGGTTTTAATCTTCTTGAGTCATTGCAACAAGTTCAGCATGTGTCGAACCTTCCCCCCAAAAAATGATTATCGCTCCTTTGACATTATCAACCTCAAAATCCCAACGGCAATCTTTCAACAA
>NW_013621556.1:0-889 GCF_000695525.1 Brassica oleracea var. oleracea
TATGACACATATCGATAAGATAATAACTTCTTAGAAAAAATTATGCACACATATTGTTCCTTTAAAATAAAAAACCAATAATTTTGTATATATACATTATATATATATATACAAACAAACAATTGTATTGTTTGCTTAATATTCACAGTAAAATTATCTATATATTTTCTTAATACTTCAATATATTTTGCAAATATTTAATAAAATTATATCTAAACCATATTTAAATTTTATATTCACCAAATAACACAATAAAATAATATAAATATTGAATTTAAAAAATGTAATTAATGTATATACCGTAAAAAAATATTATTTTTTTCTTTTAAAAACTATTTTAAAATTAAAAAAAATGAAATAGCTGATATTTAATATTAATTTTCAAGTTTGATATCAGGCTGCATACACAACTCTTTTATCATGTTCTGATATTAAGCTGAATTAAGTAACGAGACCACATATTTTAAAGCTTTAGTTAGGTTATATCTTTTGTGATGAAATTCTGTTAGACTCATGATCATGTTAACTGTTCATGGTGTTTGAACAATCGAACATGCTCATAGATTCACTTATTCAGTTGAGTTTAGTACAAATATTTTCTGATGTGTTGTTTATAGAACTTCTGACATTGTTTGACACTGATCTGTTTCAAGTAGCTCCATTTCATACGTTTTACTCACATTTGTATGAACACATGACCGAGGTAAGTATTATGCCAACTATCAAAAGATGGAATAAATCCCTAGCACTTGAAGACAATATCTTATACTATTTTCTGTTAGAGCTGAGTTAAATTAAAAGTGTGTAGAAGAAGAAGTTTAAGGATGAAGATGCTCAGGAAGTCAAAAGATTTCAGTATGAAGATGGTCAGGAAGAACCCTTTGAACTA
>NW_013621557.1:0-498 GCF_000695525.1 Brassica oleracea var. oleracea
TATAGTAGACTTCTAAAAAAGTCTACTATGTTATAGTAAAATCTACTGCAAAATTTTAATTTTATTAGACTTCAAAAAAAGTCTACAGCATCGCAAATTTTAACCTAGTTACATTTTTGTCTCCCTATATAAACAAAATTAATACAGTCTCTCTCTAAAGTGACTGCACAAGTTTTTAAAACTTTCTCTCTTCTCTCTAAAACTCTCTTCCTTCTCCCTAAAATTCTCTCAATTCTCTCAAAAAACTCTCTCATTTCTCTTCTTTCTCACTAAAATTTTCTCAAGTCTTTCTCACAATGTTATCTTGTCATTTTAGATATTATGATTCATGGTTTTCATCTTCTCCTCTAAAAAATGTAAGTTTTAGATCTATAGATTTTAAATGTGTATTTTTATGTTATTTATTTCTAACAATATTATCTTTTTTTTGCAGGTATTATCACTCATGGACTTCATTTCTCCTCTAAAAATGTAAGTTTTAGATTAATAGATTTTAAA
>NW_013621557.1:674-889 GCF_000695525.1 Brassica oleracea var. oleracea
AAGTTTACTAAAGCTAGTAGACTTCATATGAAGTTTACTAAACCACAAAGTTTAAGCAGACTTCATTGGAAGCGTACAAAAATATGACTTTAATTCTTTTCTATGTTTTTTAATAATTTTATCTTGTTTTGCAGTTATTTTTTTCCATAGTTGTTTTCTTCTCTTCCAAAAAATGTAAGGTTTACATCTATATATTTTAAATATGTGTTCTAGTA
>NW_013621558.1:0-889 GCF_000695525.1 Brassica oleracea var. oleracea
TTAAATTTCAAAAATTTTATTTTTTTAAAAAAAAATTATTTTTTTTTAAATTCCGAGGAAATAAACTCTCGGAATATACCGAGGGACATGTTCCTCTGAATATACCGAGGAACTCATTCCTCGGAATATTCCGAGGGACTCGTTCCTCGGAATTTTCTGAGGGCCCTGTTCCTCGGAAATTCCCGATGACAATTCCGAGGAACATTTCGTCGGAACTTCCGAGGATTGGACCAACGGAAAGTCCATCGAAATATCCCGAGGTAGTTCTCCCTCGGTATATTTCGAGGAGCTTTCCGACGAACTGGTGGTCCTCGGAGTTTCCTCGGAATTCCGTCGGAAATTTCCGAGGAAAAATGAATTTCCGATGAGTTATTTCCGAGGACTTATTGCGTCGGTATGTCGTCGGAATAACGTTATTCCGACGACATATCGACGATTTTTTCTCTCAGTATGTCGTTGTTTTCTTGTAGTGTGAGAAGAGAAATAATCTTATTTATTAGTTTTGTATTTTATATGTATCTTTGTTAATTGGATTGTATGTGTTATTATTATCTATAATTTTATGTTTTATTATTATTATTATTACAAAGTAATTATTGTATTATAGTTTATTTATAAGAGTATATTATTGATTATATATTTAAAATGTATGTTTATTGTTTCTTTATAGAATTTTAGTAATATTTAACCAGAAGCCCATTGGGCAAAGATTACAAAAAGACTCAATTTTTGTCCAAAGCCTAAACACCAACAGATAACTTTTACATGCTAAAAGACACGTGTGAGGACTCGTGGCGTTAACTCCTTTGTCGATGAAGAAGAAAGGCGGTGCCGGACAACTCGCCGGTAATCCATCCATCTCCATCTCCGATCAGTTGAGGCTGTTTGC
>NW_013621559.1:0-763 GCF_000695525.1 Brassica oleracea var. oleracea
CTAATTCCTATGAGATTTGTTCAACTTCCTGGTGATTCTCCACTATTAAATGGATCCAAATACAGCTTCTCACATCGGGATTCATCCTGGTTTATTAGAATGACGAAGAAGTTGTCGTATTCCCAATTAGGAAAAATGGGATAGCCTGATTCAAAAGTGGGATAGCTTCTTCATCCATATTCCCAAGAGATTTATTCAACTTCCTGGTGATTCTCCACTATTTTATGTATCCCAAGACAGCATTTCACATCGCGATTCATCCTGGTTTATTAGAATGACGAAGAAGTTGTCGTATTCCCAATTAGGAAAAATGGGATAGCCTGATTCAAAAGTGGGATAGCTTCTTCATCCATATTCCCAAGAGATTTATTCAACTTCCTGGCTATTCTCCACTACGTTATGTATCAAAATACATCTTCTCAGATCGCGATTTATCCTGGTTTGTTTAGAATGACAAAGAAGTTGACAGATTCCCAAACAGGAAAACTGGTATCACCTGATTTGAAAGTGGGATAACTTCTTCATCCTAACTCATATGAGATTTATTCAACTTCCTGGCTATTCTCCACTACGTTATGTATCAAAATACATCTTCTCAGATCGCGATTTATCCTGGTTTGTTTAGAATGACAAAGAAGTTGTCATATTCTGAAACAGGAAAACTTGAATCACCTGTTTTGAAAGTGGGATAACTTCTTCATCCTAACTCCTTTGAGATTTATTCAACTTCCTGGTGATTCTCCACTACTTTATGGATCCAAAT
>NW_013621559.1:777-889 GCF_000695525.1 Brassica oleracea var. oleracea
GTGTGATTGGAACGACGAAGAAGCTGTAATATTCCCAATTAGGAAAAATTGGATCACTTGATTTAAAAGTGGGATAACTTCTTCATCCTAATTCCTATGAGATTTGTTCAAC
>NW_013621560.1:0-889 GCF_000695525.1 Brassica oleracea var. oleracea
TTGGTAAATGTTTTATGTACTGAAGCCTATAATCTTTAGTGTTGTTTAAAAATTTCTAACCACCTTCTACATTTGTATTATTGTATTTTAATCACTTTTTAAGGTATATGGGAATCGTTATAATTTTTTTTTCAATTAATTTAGTAAAACTTTAAAATACTCCCTAAATCGATGGAATAACCACTATAAAATCACTATTTTCTTGAAAAACAGAGGCAACAAAGGCTCCAAACCTCTTTGAACATCATCATATGTTATGTTAGTGCAGGATGCAACTATGCACTAAAACAATATTGTCATATTTTTTGGAATTTTCTCAAAATCTATGTGTAACCCCTACGAAAATATTGAGTTTTTGGTAAATATTTTACGTGTTGAAGTATATAATCTTTAGTGTTGTTTTAAAATTTCTAACCCCATTCTACATTTGTATTAGTGTATTTTAGGCTCTTTTTCATGGTATATGGGAATCGTTATAAATTTATCAATTAATTTAGTAAAACTTCATAATACTCCCTAAATCCATGTAATAACCACTATAAGATAACTATTTTCTTGAAAACGGAGAAAACAAAATCTCCAAACCTCTTTGAACATCATCATATGTTATGTTAGTGCAGGATGCAACTAGGCATTAAAACAATATTGTCGTATTTTTTGAAATTTTCTCAAAGTCTATGTGTTAACCCCTACGAAAATATTGAGTTTTTGGTAAATACTTTATATACTGAAACCAATAATCTTTAGTGTTGTTTTAAAATATATACTGAAACCAATAATCTTTAGTGTTGTTTTAAAATTTCTAACCATATTCTACATTTGTATTAATGTATGCTATACTTTCTTTGAACATCATCATATGTTATGTTAGTGCAGGATGCAACTATGC
>NW_013621561.1:0-616 GCF_000695525.1 Brassica oleracea var. oleracea
CCATTTATTGATCAGATGCTTGAGAGACTTGCAAACCATCCATTCTACTGCTTTCTTGATGGATATTCAGGATTTTTCCAAATCCCTATACATCCCAATGATCAAGAGAAAACGACATTCACATGTCCTTATGGTACCTTCGCATATCGAAGAATGCCATTTGGTCTATGTAATGCTCCAGCCACCTTTCAAAGGTGCATGATGTCAATTTTCTCTGATCTAATTGAGGATGTTGTGGAGGTGTTTATGGATGATTTCTCTGTCTACAGATCTTCGTTTTCTGCTTGTTTGTCAAACTTGTGCAGGGTCCTACAGAGATGTGAAGACACCAACCTTGTGCTAAATTGGAAGAAGTGTCACTTCATGGTTAAGGAAGAGATTGTGCTTGGGATTGTTCTCGGTCACAAAATCTCAGAAAAGGGAATCGAAGTGGACAAGGCAAAGATATAAGTGATGATAAGCTTACAACCTCCAAACTCTGTCAAAGGAATCATGAGTTCCTCGGAAATGCTGGATTTTACAGAAGATTCATCAAGGACTTCTCCATGATCACTAGACCATTCACTCATTGAAAGGTGAACTCATCAGTGCTCCGATCGTCCAGCCACCTAATTGG
>NW_013621561.1:691-889 GCF_000695525.1 Brassica oleracea var. oleracea
TGTGTTATGCTAGTGATTATGCTGTGGGAGCTGTTTTGGGACAGAAGAAAGATGGCAAATCCCATGTGATCTACTACGCAAGCCAAACCCTGAAGGATGCTCAGATAAGATATGCCACAACAGAAAAGGAGATGCTAGTCATTGTCTTTGTCTTTGAGAAGTTCAGAAGCTACTTGGTTGGATCTAAAGTCATTGTCT
>NW_013621562.1:0-888 GCF_000695525.1 Brassica oleracea var. oleracea
TCATTAAAACCTCATTCCAGGGATGTAAGGTTTCTTATGCTCTTGTGAAATGATTCCAGATAGTTCACCTTGGAGCTCAAATATCCTCTGACCTTCTCTATAGCTGCTTCCAAAAGCAGCATGCGAGATTACATCCGCGGTCAGATTCACAAGCAAAGGCCAAACATCGACATCACATGACGATTCTTGTCTCTCCCATTGGGACACAACCTCGCTGGAACAATGGTAGAACGCAGGGACCATGTTCTGTCCAACCAATAGGCAGCAGGTAGCTAGAGGGATCACAGTAAAAACTTGATTCAGACACTAAAGATAAAAGAGACAAAACCTTGATCTTCTCGAGGTTGAAAGCAGGGTTGATGATCCTCCTGTGTCTCGCCCACTTATCTCCCTTGTAGCTGGCCAGCCCGCCTACTAACAGTTTGACCAAAGGTGATGAAACAGTCGCTTCAAAGTCGTAAGATTTAGTAAAGACTTCTTTGATATGCTCTGGATTCGTTATCATGATCGTTGGAATAGGTCCAGTCCACATGAAGAAGGTCCTTCCTGTTCCAACAACATTTACTCAATCAAGTTCAAACACTAGCTATAAGAGAAAAGAACGGAGAGAGAGAGAGAGAGCAGCACCGTGAGAGTTGAACATCTTTAAGGCAAGAGGAAGGAGATATGGGATGGCATCATCCGTTAGAGAGATGGGTTTTGATCTTGCCTCCATCAACATGTTAATATTCTTCTTGATATCTCCAACGAGAGGCGTGTAAGGAGTTCCAGGGAGACCTTTTCTTCTCAGGTACCTCTCCAGCTTCTTTGGTTTTATCCACACCCAGTTCACAACCCTTACCAACACAGCTGCTAAAACCACCATTAAAGCTGCTGCTACTACTGGTA
>NW_013621563.1:0-888 GCF_000695525.1 Brassica oleracea var. oleracea
AACGATGTTTCCGCAGATTTTTGAGAAACGTTTTCGCTTTTGTTTTAATTTTTCGGTGAAAGTTTCTCTGAGTCACTCAAGGAGTTTTACCAAAGGTTATTTCACCGAGATTTAGTCGCAAAACGTTTTTGTAGGTTTCTTGAATGAATCAGTTAAACAGCGATAGGCTTAGTCGACGAGCGGGGAGGACGTGTTCTCTTTGTCGTATTTTCTGTTACTTTTGTTCTTGATTTTGGTTTGTCGCAAATGTTTTTGATGTTTTTCCGTGAGTCGGTTGGTTCAACGGAAAATGAGAGTGATGCTTTGATGCTTGAAGATTTCTCGTATAATGATTCTTATACGAAACTCGATTTATCAAATCGGAAAAGATATTTATGACTTCAGCAAATCATCGACTTTCATTCTGAAGTTTGGCAGAGGTTTTCTAAACGAAGGATTGCGATGATAGATGCTGTATAGTCTTTGAGAATTTTTCCAACATGGTTTGGATCAGTTCCTAGCGTTTAGGCGAATCTCAGATTGTCATTTGCTTTTAGGATGATCTTGACGAGACATTGCATTGTATGAATATTATTCTTATACGAAACTCATTTTATGATATCGGAAAAGATCTTTATAACTTCAGCAAATCATCGACTTTCATTCTGAAGTTTGGCAGAGATTTTCTAAATGAATGATTGCGATGATAGATGCTGTATAGTCTTTGAGAATTTTTACAACATGGTTTGGATTAGTTCCTAGCGTTTAGATGAATCTCATATTGTCATTTGCTTTTAGGATGATCATGACGAGAAATCGCATTGTATGAATATTTTTCCGCATACTCAGATTGTCGTTTGCTTTGTCAAAAGCGTTTTCTTGATCTTGACGAGACATCGCATTGTTTGA
>NW_013621564.1:0-888 GCF_000695525.1 Brassica oleracea var. oleracea
TTTCTTCTTTCCCGTGGACAAAGTCATCTCCTTCTTAGCCGGTTCAATCTCCTTCTTTTTTGTCGGTGAGGATTTCTTTTTCTTCTTTGGTGGGGATTCTTTCTTTTTCTTGGTGAATCTTAGTTTAGATGTCATTTTCGCTGGTGGAATTGATGAGTGAAGAACAAAATGTTCAGAGATCGTGAAATGAAGAAAGTGGGGAAGTTGTGTTACGATTTAGGGATTTAGGATCCGAGTTTTAGATGGGTCGGGTTTATGGGTGGAGCTAGTGAGGGCATGAATTGTAAATAAATCAAAATCGTTTGGGCTTTTAGCTATTTCCCCTTGTTTTGTATTTCAATTTTAATGAAAACTAAAAACAAATTAAAACAGGGTCACGAGAGAATTTTTGAAATCCATGTGTCTCATGACAGAATTTGATCCCAAGGAATATAAAACTGTCCAATAGCTGTTGGAAGAATCACACTATCTTTCAAAAAAACGGAGTTCTCTCTGAGGCCCGTGAACAAAGTAAGGGCCGGTCCTTCTAGGGTTTCGACGAAGAGTTGGCAAAAGGCGGCGTCTTTGTCTTCGTCGGTCAGGTTTGCGCGTCGCATCGCTATGTTGAAAGACGTGACGTGAGTAGAAGGGTCAGAGAGACCTTTGAAGGTTGGAAGACGGAGTTTCTCCATCTTCTGTAGCCGCACGCCGGTAACCTTTTGCGTGAAGGGTGTACGAAGAGATTCCGCGAGTACATGCTCGATTTGGGGCGCGGGCGTCGTCACCTGGTGGATCTTCGAATTGATATCGAGGACCGACTGTTTCAACGCGGCTAGTTCGCTTGCTGTGTGCGCGTTGGTTTGTTACCGGCGCTTTGGTTATCGTTATCCCGCGTAGGTGCCAAGTCGG
>NW_013621565.1:0-888 GCF_000695525.1 Brassica oleracea var. oleracea
AAACTTTATAAAGATAGACTTGAGATCTACTTATCTTAACAGACTTTGTTGTATTTTATTTATACAAATTAAAATTAGCTTCTGAAAAATTAGAGCCTAAATTACATGTAAAGTATTTTATTTTGTCTGAAAACAAATAACTCTACAATAAGAAACATAATCTATTTTCTGGATATAAATACTTAGCTTTATTTTGAAATATCTTCTCCTTTTGTAACTTCAGCTATGAGAAGAATCGTCTGTTATCAACACATCTGTAAGAACACAATATATCTTACTGAAACAAAAATCTAATTGGGTAATCAAGTATTATATGACTGAAATGTACCTCGCTTTAGTAAGTGGCGTATATATGAAAGACGTCGCAAGTAGTTGAATGGTCTTCCTTTTAATATGATTCTAGAGTAGACAATATTAATAAACTCAACAATTCTGTTTGGGAATAAGAGTTAGAGATAAGGATCAAAGTTGTAATAAAACATCACAGACTCACAGTTCCGAATAAAATAAAATATGGGCTTACATTTGGTAAACCTAGTAAACAGTACAATTGTCAACCTGAGATTTCACAGACTACATAAAAATATCAAAATGCATTTAAATCAATAATATTAAATTAATATGTTCTATGAGAATATCATAATTAGTAAAAATAAAAAAACACAAAATATATATGTATATATCTTATTAATATAAATATATTATGTTTCTTACTTTTGTATAGTTTGGATTCCAAAAACCTATAATACTAATAGCATTAATTCGTTAATATTTTTTTATAAAATAAAATTCTCTTTTGGAATTTCATTTGTAAATAGTTTAAGAATTTAGATTATACAAAAACAAACGTCTTAGGTCACACATTTATGAATGTAATAAAAATAACAC
>NW_013621566.1:0-150 GCF_000695525.1 Brassica oleracea var. oleracea
TTTTCCTGTTCGGAAATATGACAACTTCTTTGTCATTCTAATCAAACAAGGAACAAACGAGATGTAAGAAGCTTGATTTTAATACATAAAGTAGTGGAGAATCACCAGGAAGTTTATCAAATCTCATAGGAGTTAGGATGAATAAGCTAT
>NW_013621566.1:301-457 GCF_000695525.1 Brassica oleracea var. oleracea
CTGTTTGGGAATATGGCAACTTCTTTGTCATTCTAATCAAACCAAGATGAATCGCGATGTGAGAAGCTTGATTTTGATACATAAAGTAGTGGAGAATGACTAGTAAGTAGAAAAAATCTCATAGGAGTTAGGATGAAGAACCTATCCCACTTTCAA
>NW_013621566.1:671-888 GCF_000695525.1 Brassica oleracea var. oleracea
GTCATTCTAATCAAACCAGGAAGAATCGCCATGTAAAATGATTGATTTTGATACATAAAGTAGTGGAGAATCATTAGGAAGTGGAATAAATCTCATAGGAATTAGGATGAAGAAGCTATCCCACTTTCAAATCAGGTGATCCCAGTTTTCCTGTTTGGGAAGATGGCCACTTTTTTGTCATTCTAATCAAACCAGGAAGAATCGCGATCTAAGAAGC
>NW_013621567.1:0-888 GCF_000695525.1 Brassica oleracea var. oleracea
CGTCGGTCATGCCTTAGACCTTCTCCAATGTATTCCTCTATTTTTTTTCTCTAAAATCGAGGAATTTCATAATAGAGATGGATTTGTCTCCGATGTATTTTTCTATTTTATCTCATAAAAAAGAATATTCTTGATATATTCTTTTCTAAGTTTACAAATAATAGTTTTTATTTGTGAAAGTTGAAAACCAGCCCAACTTATTTTAGTATTTTATAAAATTATGATATTATTGACACTAAATATTTCTTTACAAACTATTATATATTATTATATTTATATAAATAATATATTTCACTAAAAAATATTTTCGGTTATAATTGTTTAAGTGAAAAGTTAAATGATCATTTTGTAAAAACAAATAGAGGAGATGACATGGCAAAAATATAGTTTCTCATTGACCGATTATTTTCGCCTACGTGGACACTCTATCTGAGGCTTATATCCTCCAGTTTTAATTAAAATGTGTAATATTTAAAAGTTATTACTTTAGAAAACTGTCATTTAATATATAAATTTAATCATTTACACATTAATTTACATAATTTGATTGGCCACACAATATCCAATAAGTATAAAGTTACATTGAAATATAAAAACAATTTATATAGTGAAACAAAAAACACTTTTAAACCATTATATTATAAAGCAAAGTGAAAATTCAAATTATATTAAAACATTAGAATAGTTAGAATCAGAAAAGCTGATATGTCAACGTCGATCATGTACGTCGGCCATGCCTTAGACCATCTCCAATGTATTCCTCTATTTTTTTCTCTAAAATTGAGGAATTTCATAATAAAGATGGATTTGTCTCTGATGTATTTTTCTATTTTCTCTCTGAAAAAAGAATATTGTTGATATATTCTTTTTCTAAGTTTACAAATAATA
>NW_013621568.1:0-888 GCF_000695525.1 Brassica oleracea var. oleracea
ATATAAACCCTATATATATGATTCTCATCTTTGATGAACTCAATCTGTATCTCCACAAAATTCATTGATTCCTCTTAGATTTAACCAACTTCTAGAAAATGTTTCTCTCTGCCTCTCCAATTCGTCAAACCGGCGTCTCGGTGTCCGTCACTCAACCTTCGAATCTCTCCGTCTTGGTCGTAGTAGTCAGAGCATAGCCTCTGGCTTCCTCGCTTCTGGGATTCCCTGAACTTCAAGAAAGACATGGAATTTGTGGGAATCACGGTTCTCTTCTTTGATGAAAAGGTAAGTTAATCTTCGATCTATAAGACTTATTTAACATAATTGTTTTAATTTATTTCCTGATTTTTTGTTGAATAATATTATTTGCAGATTCCGTGATTTTGGATTCCCTGAACTTCAAGAAAGACATGGCGTTTGTGGGAATCACGGTTCTCTTCCTTGATGAAAAGGTAAGTTAATATTCGATCTATAAGACTTATTTAACATAATTGTTTTAATTTATTTCCTGATTTTTTGTTGAATAATATTATTTGCAGATTCCGTGATTCATGGGTTTACTCCCGTCGGACGTGCTAATCATTACATGCCATCTTTGAAAGCTGGTTCCATTGTGAAATTTGATCGTTTTGAGGTTTCTAGGTGCTCAAGCATGTATAAGATAACTGATCATCCATTCCTCATTCGTTTCATCTCACTAACCATTATTGATGAAGTCATCACGGGTGCTCCTGAGATCAATCTTCAGTCAAGATTAGACTGTTTGACAATCTCCAAGTGATTACGAACACAAACCTAGAACTCCTAGGTATCTTATCATATTGCATATGAGTTTATATTCTGTTTTGATATCATAACTGATATTTAAACTCACAGATGTGGTTGGGC
>NW_013621569.1:0-887 GCF_000695525.1 Brassica oleracea var. oleracea
TAATAATTGTTTGCTTGACAGGATGGTGAGAATGGTGTTATTGACATTCATAATTCAATACCAGGATGTTTGGAAGAAATTGTAGGCCGTACTTACAAATTTGAAGTCAAATTTACACCATTTAATTTTACTACTCCTACCCGTCAGACATTTACTGTTACACAAATCCTGGAAGAAGAAA
The DNA here is from genome assembly GCF_000695525.1 of Brassica oleracea var. oleracea. Lineage (NCBI taxonomy): Eukaryota > Viridiplantae > Streptophyta > Magnoliopsida > Brassicales > Brassicaceae > Brassica > Brassica oleracea. Next base: position 182 of record NW_013621569.1, read on the forward strand.
ACAATGAAGTGGATAACGAAACAGATCCTCTAGATGATGTCGAAGGATGCAAAGAAGACCATGACGAAGACGACAGTGAAGCTCTTGACATCCAACATAAAGACAAACGTCTTCGCCATGAATGAGTTGGATACACATAAGAGGATTCATCAAATTATCATATTTATAATTTTCGTTTTAGCAATACATTATTAGTTATAATTCTGTTATTTTAGTTTCCAAGATTCTTGCTTCTGAGATTTTATAGAATTATTATTATTTAGCTTTTTATAATTTAATAATAATAATAGAATTTTAAGTTTCTTAGTGATCGTTTCTTTTTTTTGGTAAACCTCAATGTTCAAATAATTACTCTGTTTCTAGATAGTAATTGTATTCGTACGGAAGAAAAGTTGAGCCTCAAAGTTAACACATGGATGTGAAACTATATAAACATTGATAATGGTTATTACTATGTTTTATATAAAATTCCACAAAGCCAATTAGATCAGTCTGTATTTTTGGCTTCTCTTTGCATAACTGGTATATTTTATCAAATAAAGTGACATAAAAAGAATATTAACACGTTATTTCGTTGTTGGGTATTTCGTTTACAAAAAAACAACGATGAAGATCGATAAAGTGAAGAAATAAGCTGATCATCTAATAAATAAGCTATATTTTAAATCAGAGGAAGAAGTGTCGAAGTAAGTCGAAGTGTATATAA
>NW_013621570.1:0-887 GCF_000695525.1 Brassica oleracea var. oleracea
TGTCAAAACGTTTGTCAGAACATACAAGATTTGTATATACTAAATAATGTAAAAAATTAATGAAACTTTGTGGCTTTTGGTGTGTACCACTGAAACAAATCATCATATACTATTAAAGTATAAAATTAAAATATGTTTGTGGTTTTTGATTAGCTCATTACAAATATTTTGTGAGAAGTTTTTTAGGATGACCTAAATTTTTTTGTTGCAAATATAGCATCCAAGGGTCAAAATGACAAAAAAAAATTTCATTAAAAGATAAATAGACATTTATACTTCTATGGTTAACTAATATATAATTATGGATTAAATTAGAGGGGTGTGTACATGATTTTTCTTTAAAACAAACTACACAATTTCAACATAAAATTTTATAGTTTCAGTAATAATTTGGGATTTCATGTTAAAATATTGAAAAATCTGAAAAAATAAAAAATTTCGAATTCAAAACTGTATTATTCAAAAATAAAAAGTATTATTGTATTTTTATTTAAATAATTATTATATTTAAATCTATAAAATAAAGGTAGAATGGTCTTTTACTTCTTTAATGAAACATTTTTTAGTCATGTTCCTCTTTGTGAGTTATTAAATCTTAAAAGAGTAATTTGAGAAATTTTCCGTAATTATTTTAGTTGTTATTTCCAGTTTGTAATATATATATATATATATATATATATATATATATATATATACCATTAGATTAATTTTCCATCATTTATTTATACCAAATAATTTTGTGTAAAGTTCAATTTAGTCACCAATCAATGCATTATGAAATAATTTTCTGTAAAAATCAATTTAGGTTAGAACTTCACCAATCGATCCAATATGAGAAAGTTTTTCAAATCTCGAAAAATTTATATTCTGATTTCCGCTATTTTAAC
>NW_013621571.1:0-887 GCF_000695525.1 Brassica oleracea var. oleracea
CCTAATCAATCACAGTGTGGAAACTCGAATCAAGCAAGAAATAAACTCAAATCGCAAAACACATCTAATCAATCACAGTGTGGAACTCGAATCAAGCAAGAAATAAACAACACAAGAGTTTTTAGTAACCAGTGTTCACCTGGAAGAAACAAGAGGATGAGATTAGCTAGATACACTGAGAATCTTTGGATCTCTCCCACCAGACCAAACTCTCCGTCTCGAGCTCTCTCTTTCTCTCTCGAGCACGAGCTCTCTCTCTCCTCACCGTTCCTCGTCGTCGTTCTAGTTACAGATCTTGACTCTCTTCGTTAGTGACGATGACTGATGTGTGGAAGATATTTTTCATCTCCTCCACTCAATTACTCTTTTGACCTCACTTGGTATAACCAAAGACTCTCTCCAACTCACGTGCTTTCCTCATGACAACTTAATGAAACCCTGTGTTTGCCTGAGAGTCTTCATCACATTTGATGATCATTTAATTCCTAAATGTTTGTTGAATTGGCATGATTAACCTAAAAAGGTCCACGTTAAAAACAAAACGGCAGACGTTAATAGATTTTATTCTTTGTTATTGTTCTTCTCAAAATCTTTTACTTTAAGCACAAGGAAATTAACCACTTGTTATTTTTTTTTTAATGCAAGGAAAATCACCTTGTTTATTGTCCTCGATATCATCTCATTGTCTGTGCTAAAAGATGTTAAGTTTTGATGAAAAGACGACCGAATTTGCACCATTCCATGAGTTTCTGCGTTAGTCAAAACAATTCTTGCAATTGTTTTCAGTTGAAGCTAGACCAGGAAAAAAAACAAAAACAAATTGGGAATAGAGAACTTTGGAAGAAGCAGCAATTGTGGTGGTAGTGACTCTTTTTTTTTTTTTTTTT
>NW_013621572.1:0-887 GCF_000695525.1 Brassica oleracea var. oleracea
ATGATGATGATCAAAGAGGTTTGGAACCTTTGTTATCTCCATTTCTCAAGAGAATAACGATTTTAAAATGGTTAGTCCACCAATATAGGGAGTATAAGATGTTTTACTAAATTAATTGATAAAAAAATTATAACGATTCCCATATGCCACGAAAGAGAGTTTAACATACATTAACACAAATGTAAAATGTGGTTAGGAATTTTAAAACAACAGTAAGAAGTATAAGCTTCAGTATATAGAGCGTTTAACATAAAACTCAATATTTTCGTAGGGGTTAACACATAGATTTTGTGAAAAATTCAAAAAATATAACAATATTGATTTAATGCATATTTGCCTCCTGTACTAATTTATGATGATGGTCAAAGAGGTTTGGAACCTTTGTTGTCTCCATTTCTCTAGAGAATGACGATTTTATAATGTTTAGTCCACTAATATAGGGAGTATAAGATGTTTTACTAAATTAATTGATAAAAAAATTATATCTATTCCTATACACCACGAAAGAGAGTTTAACATACATTAATAAAAATGTAGAATGTGGTTAGAAATTTTAAAACAACAGGAAGAAGTATAACCTTCAGTATATAGGGCGTTTAACATATAACTCAATATTTTTCGTAGGGGTTAACACATAGATTTTTTGAAAAATTCAAAAAATATAACAATATTGATTTAATGCATATTTACCTCCTGTACTAATTTATGATGATGGTCAAAGAGGTTTGGAACCTTTGTTGTCTCCATTTCTCTAGAGAATGACGATTTTATAATGTTTAGTCCACTAATATAGGGAGTATAAGATGTTTTACTAAATTAATTGATAAAAAAATTATATCTATTCCTATACACCACGAAAGAGAGTTTAACATACATTAATAAAAATG
>NW_013621573.1:0-887 GCF_000695525.1 Brassica oleracea var. oleracea
AGTAAGGTGCAGTGGAAAGCTCCTAGTGCTGGTATTTTAAAGTGCAATGTAGGTGTCGCCTGAACTAAAAGTACTAAATTAGCTGGGGCTGCTTGGTTTGTTCGAGATAGCAGAGGGGTGGTTCAGTTGCATAGCAGGAGAGCTTTTAGTAGAATTGACTCATTAGTAGAAGCTAAACATCTTGCTCTTGTGTGGGCGATTAAAAGCATGGCTTTTCATAAGATAAATAAGGTGTTTTTTGAAGTAGAAGCTCCTGATTTGGTGGGTGCGATTACGAGACCTCGGGCTTGGCCTGCCTTTAGGGGCTATGGTGCGGAGATTCTTGAGGTGTTACAGAGGTTAGGTGAGTGGGAATTGCAGTCTATTTCAAGAGAGGAAAATAAATGTGCCTTCTTGATGGCGAGAAGTGTGACAAAAGAGCAACGCTTACAGTCTTATGTGGCACAAGGAGAGCCGGAATGGTTGAGACGGGTTCTTGATGAAGACAGGGCAAGGAGGTGAGGAACTGTGTGGTGTGTGGAATTATGTTTTCCTTACGTGGGTGTGTGAAGGAACAGGGTTATGGAGGGAAGACTGTGAGTTTACCAGCTATGGAATGATGATAAGGATATGGGTGGGGTTTGTTGGAGGTGTTGACATGGATGAGTTTTTGGCTCGGTTTATGTTTCTATTTCATTTTGATCTTTGTTCATTGTATTTGCATCTATGCTACTTCTTATGTTCTCAGAGTTAAAAAAAAAAAAAATAATCAAGACAGTCAATGTGGATAGCGAATTACTCATGAATATGAGAGATGAGATTTTTTGAAACAATAAACACATTCCTTATATATATATTAATGGGGTTTTTGCCAAAACTAACCTACAACTTGATTTTAATCCCAAACC
>NW_013621574.1:0-107 GCF_000695525.1 Brassica oleracea var. oleracea
ATTAACCCCATTACCTGATACCAATAAGGCCGCAGAAAAAAAAAAGGCAACCACGCCCAGAATGATAGACCACATGGTCATGGCCGTGGAGGGTGGAAAGGACGTGG
>NW_013621574.1:344-638 GCF_000695525.1 Brassica oleracea var. oleracea
CCACTTGGTCTATAAAGATGGTGAAAATAGTTTCAAAAATGATCAAGATGATCTTATGGAATATGAGACTTATGATTGCCTAAAAGAATCAAGTTGATAATCTGATTTCGACATCAAACTTGTGTGATTGCTTTGCTTGTATGCTTTCTCTGATTTTTATCTCTTTGAATTTGTTTCTGTTACATTGTCTGCTTAGATTAAATGAATGAATGATTTTTCTATATGAGTACACTGAAAAACGCCAATATAAGTACTAAAGCAGGTATCACCAGTCTGAAAGAAGACTATGGCTAG
>NW_013621574.1:739-887 GCF_000695525.1 Brassica oleracea var. oleracea
GATATAAGAATGAATGGTTTCCATATTGAAACAATGGGCGAAGGAAACAAAGAGTTCCTTCAGATATATGTATAAAATCGCCCAAAGCCATAATAAGTCTTAAAGACTATACTTGCATTCTCTACTGGCCTAGACTATGCATAGATCA
>NW_013621575.1:0-616 GCF_000695525.1 Brassica oleracea var. oleracea
CAAATACAGATTCATACATCGCGATTCATCCTTGTTTGATTAGAATGATGAGGAAATTGTTATATTCCCAAACAGGAAAAGTGGGATCACCTGATTTGAAAGTGGGATAATTTCTTCATCCTAACTCCTATAAGATTTATTCCACTTTTTGGTGATTCTCCACTACTTTTTGTATCCAAATACAGCTTCTTACATCGCGATTCTTCCTGGTTTGATTAGAATGACAAGGAAGTTCTCATATTCCCAAATAGGAAAACTAAGATCACCTGATTTGAAAATGGGATAACTTCTTCATCCTAACTCCTATGAGAATTATTCCACTTCCTGGTGATTATCCACTACTTTATATATTCAAACACAACTTCTTACATCGCTATTCATCCTGGTTTGATTAGAATTACGAGGAAGTTGTCATATTCCCAAACAAGAAAACTAGGATCATCTGATTTGAAAGTGGGATAACTTCTTCATCCTAACGCCTATGAGAAATATTCCACTTCCTGGTGATTCTCCACTACTTTATGTATCCAAATACAGTTTCATACATCGCGATTCATCCTGGGTTGATTAGAATTACGAGGAAGTTGTCATATTCCCAAAAAGGAAAACTGGGATC
>NW_013621575.1:647-887 GCF_000695525.1 Brassica oleracea var. oleracea
AAATATTCCACTTCCTGGTGATTCTCCACTACTTTTTGTATCCAAATACAGCTTCTTACATCGCGATTCTTCCTGGTTTGATTAGAATGACAAGGAAGTTCTCATATTCCCAAATAGGAAAACTAAGATCACCTGATTTGAAAATGGGATAACTTCTTCATCCTAACTCCTATGAGAATTAATCAACTTCTTAGTGATTCTCCACTACTTTTTGTATCCAAATACAGCTTTTTACATCGC
>NW_013621576.1:0-155 GCF_000695525.1 Brassica oleracea var. oleracea
TGGAAACGGTTTCAGAGTTCAGGGAAGAAGATGATGAAGCTGGTGAATGTTTTGAAGATGATGATGATTTGGAGGATGATGGGGAGGAGGACGATGGGGAGGAGGATGCTGGTATCTCTATTGTTGCTGAAGCGGACGAGAATGGTGAGGATTAC
>NW_013621576.1:337-630 GCF_000695525.1 Brassica oleracea var. oleracea
AAGTTTTGTTAGCAAGGATGCACTGCTTTCAGAGCTGCAGTTGACATCAGTGAGGTTTAGGTTCTCCTTCAGAATATACAAGTCAACGAAAACTCTCCTTGTGACAACATGTCCAGTTAGTGGTTGTCAATGGAAGGTCAGAGCGACTGTGAAACATGGGACAAACACGTTTTGGGTAACAAAGTATATGGAAAAACATACATGCTCAGTGGGAGACTGACTCGCTCAGCGGAGACACTGTGCTCCGATGTATGTTGGTAGGCTTTTCATTGATCGTGTTGGAATCATTGATG
>NW_013621576.1:770-887 GCF_000695525.1 Brassica oleracea var. oleracea
ATCATATCTCGAGCAAATCTCCATTGCAAATCCTGATTCTATCACGGCGATAGAACTTGATTCTATTAATAGATTTAAGTATCTATTTCTCTCTTTTGGAGCTTGTATCAAAGGTTT
>NW_013621577.1:0-886 GCF_000695525.1 Brassica oleracea var. oleracea
CTCTCTCAATCATTCTTAATCCTTAGAGAACCATTATCCAGCCATGGCAACCTCTTCCCTTCTGATCGCCGACTTCAAAGCTGGTCGCTCTACCAACACCGCCTAAGTCTGTTTGTATGTGACATGTTTCTCCTGGACGGGAAGAGCAGATCTATCGATTAAAGTAGAATTTCTAACCCTCATTTCATTTACGAAGAACCATTAGAGAATGCAAATCGAGAAACAGTTAATCACAGAGAGAATTTCTAACCCTCATGGTGGAGGTACCTGAGAATAGCGGCGAGGTATACGGGAGCACCGGAGCCATACATGATCACATACTTCTTCAAATTACGAGTGATACGACCGAGGGGAAAATGGAGACCAGCCTTGACCGACATGGAAACACTATTCTTCCTCCTGCAACTCTCTCCGGCTTCGCTGCTTCTGGTTACTCCATCGGAACCAAACAGATTCTTAATACATGTTCTAAGACTCCGCCGCATGACCCAATCAGCGTCTGAGAATACAGTTATCGAAGCTATGGCATCGTGAGTTTGAGTTGGAAGTTAGAATCTTCTAAACACCATTACTAAACTTGATGCAACATCAATGGCTGCTCAAGCTCCAACCAAAGCTTCTAGGAGCTTGCGTTAACAAGGTAATAAGAAGATATCTTTTTAAGAATCACATGATGACTTGATGAGCTCTTGACGCTTCACCACGTTCTCTTCTGCAACAACCAAAACCTCATTCAGTAGCTTCAGCTTCTCGATGGCTCTCTCTGCGTTAAGATAGGACTGAGATCAAAAATGAAGGACGCTGAAAAAATAGTTAATTGTAGAAAGAATTATTATGTTTCTATAAAATCACATGAACAGAATGTGGTTTGATAAAAAAAAAAAAA
>NW_013621578.1:0-886 GCF_000695525.1 Brassica oleracea var. oleracea
ACAAAACAATGTTTCATATATTCTATTTCTGCTTCCTTGCCGTGAGTTATTCATTTTTTCATTTTTCTCAAAAAAAGAGAGATAATTTACACTCTCAAAATAATCTGATTATGATTCAAAGAACCTTACAGATCTTGAAATATCCTCTAAATGTAGATGAAGAACTGGGTTAATCTCATCACCAACATTGGAGTGCATGTTTTACAAACTCAACCATGTTTTAAATGGATTATCCATATCCAAACTCACATCAATTGGATCCACCTAGTGCTACTGCGGTTTTATTTTGACAACAATTAAATCTTTCATATATGTTGATATTACTTTTTATGGGAAAAGTATTTCACAGTTAATATCATTTAATGCAAGATTAGAATAGAGAAAGTCAATGCTAGATTCTTTGGAAAAAAATGTTGGAAACGTTAAAATCACAATTATTTATATTACAAATAAATAAATAATGTTAAATATTGAAAAAGTGCTAACAAAAAATACTAAATCATATCATGCATTAAAGAAACCATGCAAAGTAAAAAGATGTTTTTTTGATGTTTGTGGCAACTCTATGAGCCTGAAAATCAAATTAAAAATACTATCAAATATATAAATGATTGTAAGGAAATAGATGAATAGAAAATACCAATAGTAATATCTCTTTGTGCTGGTTTCTCTTGAGGAATTGGTTGGTTTGAACTTATAGAATGACAAAGACATTCGGATTCTTTTGGTTTCTCAACTGAAGCTAAAACAAAATAGAGACAAAGATGTTTTGTGTTTCTTTGTTACAAGTACTGAAGATATGTAAGCAAATTGTTAAAAGAAACTTTGGTTAGCAAAATAGGGACTTGAAAACTTATAAACTAAAGGAACCACAGTGACTTTATAA
>NW_013621579.1:0-886 GCF_000695525.1 Brassica oleracea var. oleracea
ATGGCAGCTGCTTATAAGGGTGCTAAGATGTAGATTCACCACCGATGTATTTAAAGATGAGCCTTGCTCGTGATTTCCGAAATTTTTTTGAGGTATCGGATTCAACGGTTATGTTATCTTGACGAAGGCAGTTGAATCGTTGAAGCTTTTTTACCTTTGCGTTGAAGAGGAGCATATCGGCGTACATGGTCTCGCCAGCTTTCCTAGCGTTGCGAGCCTCCCAAATTTCAGGATACGCACTTCAACGGTAGAGCTAACGGCCGACATTCAAATCACCGAGTAGCAGACTGGATTTTGCCATTCTAATCGCTGAGAGATTTTAAACGAAACTGAATAAATCAAATGAACTGATGAATTTTTCTTTTTTTTGAAAGACAAACTGATAATTCATCATGGCAATCATTTTTTTTTACTATGACCATCAATGAATGAGATAGTAGGCTAGTAGCGGATTATGGCGATAATTTATAGTAGTGGATTAACAGAGTTGAATGAATGAGATAATTCATTGAATGAGAGATCATGATTGTTAATAACGATGCATGAATCGAGTCAACAGACGTAACAGTGCCTCGTAAAAGCACACCAATCGACAAAAAAGCAATGACGAATTCAAATAGCTTGTGATCAAAGTAAAGAGTACCCCGTTAAACACTGATCTTCATTGACGGAAGGGATACCAGCTGCTGCTTATCGGCGGCGCCTGTGTCAATCTTTAGTCTCACACGTTTTGGGGAAGACACCACCAGATTGGGCCAGAGTCAATCTACAAATAAAGCCCAATATTCAAAACCGGATTAGCACAAAATTTTAAATGAAGAAGATAGGAAATAAATAGTCCAGCCTTGTAATAATGTTTCGTCAAACTCGATGGGAGAGCGATTCA
>NW_013621580.1:0-886 GCF_000695525.1 Brassica oleracea var. oleracea
CACAATCCCAAATCTATAATATTTCTCTTCAAAAATCATGACTTTTTCGTAAAATAGCTGTTTTTATAAAATTTATTTAAAAGATGCAACCTATTGATCAAAAATTCTAAAAGAATGCCCATCTATCAACAAAAACTCTTGTTATCCTAATTTCTCAATCACAATCCTAAATCTACAATTTTTCTTTACAAAAGTAATAACTTTCCTAAAATAGCAGTTTATATAAAATTTCTTTAAAAAATGCAACCTATTGATCAAAAATTCTAAAAGACTGCTCCTCTATCAACAAAAACTCTTATTATCATAATTTCTAAATCACAATTCCAAATCTACAATATTTCTCGACAAAAGTAATAAATTTCCTAAAATAGCAGTTTCAGGACTATTTATTTTAAAATGCTACCTATTGATAAAAAATTCTAAGAGAATGTCCATCTATCAACAGAAACTCTTGTTATCCTAATTTCTCATTCAGAATCACAAATCTACAATTTTTCTCTACAAAAATGATGACTTTCCCAAAATAGCAGTTTTCATAAAATTTATTTAAAAAATGCAACCTATTGATCAAAAATTCTAAAAGAATGCCCATCAATAAAAAAAACTTTTGTTATCCTAATTTCTAAATCAGAATTACAAATCTACAATATTTCTCTACAAAAATGACAACTTTTCTAAAATAGCAGTTTGGGAAATATTTATTTAAAAATATAACCTATTGCTCATAAATTCTTAAAAAATGCTCATCTATCAACAAAAACTCTTGTTATCATATCTTCTCAATCACAATCTCTACTCCACAATATTTCTTTTCAAAAATGATAAATTTCCTAAAATTGAGTTTTTAGAAAATTTCTTTAAAAAATGCAACTTATTGCTGAAAATT
>NW_013621581.1:0-886 GCF_000695525.1 Brassica oleracea var. oleracea
GTTTGAGTTCAAAACATGATCCTCTGCCATAAGCTTCCGACAAATCTACAACATCTTCGCCCGATGTGCTCCTCCGACATGTTCACTTGAAGACCGATCCGGATGTATTCTTGAGAGTTCGCAAACGTCACCTGATTTGGAGAGTTAAAATATTTTTGCGAGTGCCACCTGTCAAATATTTTATGAACCCATCGTAAGTTTTGACAAAGAATGTCAGATACGTTGTAAGTTTCCATTTATCTATTTCCTTAGTTACTAGGATAGTAATTCATTTTAGGCTGCGATATCTAATTAGTTAGATGTTAACATATATTCCCGTTATCGGTACATGAAAACATGAGATGTCAAATTTTAGTGTCACATGTACATGCTACTAATATAACATAGACTTTACCTTTTCTCTTAACGTTAACAAAAATTATATATACTCCACTGAATTCAGTATATTTGTATGATAATGTTAGTTGACGCTTAATTTTCTTAAAACATTAGCAAAAGTTATATACTATGAGAATTTAGAGTCTGAATTGCTTTATGTGTTAAATGTTTTAGGCGAAGCTAGTGTTTATCGTTGACGGTGAATACAACTCCACACTAGTTACACAATGTTTTGAGTGGCATGATGAGGTAGAAGAAGAGGTTTTTGACAAGATTGTATCTTTATCTGAAAATTCCTCTTTTTGAAAGTTTCGGGCAATATGTAATTGTGTGTTCGTTGAGAGTCTAGAAAGAACAAGAGATGTGGTTTCTTTTTGTTAGAAAGTCTATATGGATGTTTCTTTAGAGTTTACATGTGTTACCAGTTTTAATTATGTGAAACTAAATTTTAATATCCTCTAAGTTTAGCTGAATACACTTTTGTTTATTTACCATCCTGCTTGTGTTG
>NW_013621582.1:0-121 GCF_000695525.1 Brassica oleracea var. oleracea
CGAGATTCATCCTGGTTTGATTAGAATGATGAAGAAGTTATCATATTGCCAAACAGGAAAGCTGAGACTCCTTATTTGAATGTGGGATAACTTCTTCATCCTAACTCCAATGAGATTTATT
>NW_013621582.1:383-886 GCF_000695525.1 Brassica oleracea var. oleracea
CCTGATTTGAAAGTGGGATAACTTCTTCATCCTAACTACAATGAGATTTATTCAACTTCCTGGTGATTCTCTAATACTTTATGTATCCAAATACAGCTTCTCACATCACGATTCATCCTGGTTTGATTAGAATGACGAGGAAGTTGTCATATTCCCAAACAGGAAAACTGGGATCTCCTGATTTGAAAGTGGGATAACTTCTTCATCCTAACTACAATGAGATTTATTCAACTTCCTGGTGATTCTCTAATACTTTATGTATCCAAATACAGCTTCTCACATCGGGAATCATCATGGTTTGATTAAAATGACAAAGAAGTTGTCATATTCCCAAACAGGAAAACTGGGATCACCTGATTTGAACGTATGATAACTTCTTCATCCTAACTCCTATGAGATTTATTCACCTGTTTGGTGATTCTCCACTACTTTATATATCCAAATACAGCTTCTCATATCGCGATTCATCCTGGTTTGATAAGAATGACGAAGAAGTTGTCATA
>NW_013621583.1:0-886 GCF_000695525.1 Brassica oleracea var. oleracea
CCATAAAAACAGTTTATATAACAATTTTATTATATATTATCATAAAATTTTTATCCATAAAAAATAAAAATACATTTGTGAGAATTTACAGGTCACATTCTAAATAAATAGATGAATAATTAAGGGTTTACATAGAGCTGGAAATTTTAATCATTGCCTGCGGGTCCCGCCCCGTTTTGAGCGGGTGCGGGTCGAACTATTTGAAATTTTTAAATCGCGGGTGCGGGTCGAGATTATTTTGAGCGAAGCGGGCGCGGGTCAGCCGAATTTGAGTCGCGGGTACCCGCCAAACCACAAATTAAAAAAAAAGGTTTTTTTTTTGAAAAAAAACATTTATCGTAAAATATATAAAAAAAATAAATATTTATATAATTTTAATAATAAATATATTATTTGAATAGTATTTTTTAAAAATAACTATTATATAAATAAAAAATAATTATTTTTAATTAAAATAATTATTATATAATTAGAAAATAATCATTTTTAATTAAAATAACTATTTTTAATATAATTAATATTACCCACGGGTTTGGCGGGTTACCCGCGGGTTTTGGCGGGGCGGGTGCAGATATAAAAGTTTTTGTTTGCAGGTTATGTGGGTCGAGTTTTTGAATCGAAAAAATGATTCGACCCGCGGCGGGACGGGGCGGGTTGACCCGCGAACCCAACACTAGGTTTACATGATAAAATAAAACTACTCATTATAAACTATAAAATTATTGTTTTTCGAAATATCATATTAAAAAAAAATTTTAACTAGTAAATTTTAAAATATATAATCACTTATACAAATAAATATTCATTTCTAAAAGAAAAACATCCGCGCACCGCGCGGATCAAATTCTAGTTAACTTTTAAAACATTAACATAAAATGAGTGTAAA
>NW_013621584.1:0-886 GCF_000695525.1 Brassica oleracea var. oleracea
GTCCGTGGCGAGATATTCCTTGCTGTTTTGGTCATTCAAACTCTATTTTCAAACGTTTTAATCGTTGGTCAAGCAGCGGTAAGTTTCTTAGATTATTCAAATTACTAGCCTCATGCCCCGATATGGAGTGGATTTTTATTGATGGCTCTCATGTACGTGCTCATCAACATTCTGCCGGCATAGCGAATCAATCTATTTCTAAAAGTGTAGGAGGAAACTCCTCAAAAATACATTTGATTGTTGATGCACATGGCAATCCTATTGATTTCATGATTACCGATGGAACCACACATGATGTTAAAGTTGCACCTGATTTAATATCAACATTAGATTTAAAAGAGACAAAAGTGGTATGTGCAGATAAAGGCTATGATTCAGAACCACTGCGTGAACAGATCAGGAAAACAGGGACTAAAGCGAATATACCAAAGAAAACAAATAGCCAATCGAACAATGACCATATGGACTGGTATTTATATAAAATCAGGCATTTAGTTGAAAATATGTTTTGTAGATTAAAGCAATTTAGAGGAATAGCTACTCGATATGACAAGCTCAAAAGAAATTATCAAAGTTCTGTTGCTTTAGCATGTATATTTTTATGGCTACCTTTATAGGGTTAAGAGACTGTAAATTAAATTGTGTAATTGCCTGAATTTGCTATGTTCATATTCACAACGGAGTCAGGCAACATGATGAACGAACAAAAACTAAAAGACCTTGCAGCAGAATTTGCTAAAGGAATCAAAACAGAAGACGATCTCAATCAATTCACCCGATTGTTGACTAAACTCACTGTTGAAACGGCTCTCAATGCCGAACTTACCGAACATCTCGGACATGAAAAGAATGCTCGTAAGAACGGTTCAAATGCTCGTAACGGTTA
>NW_013621585.1:0-886 GCF_000695525.1 Brassica oleracea var. oleracea
TTCAATTCAACACCATTCCTAGAATAAGTTCTAAGTGTAATTGCAATTAATCAATGTGATTAAGTTATGGAATGTATGCAACAAGGCCACACGACCACAAGTATGATCAAGTCTAGAACAAACCTAACATGTAGTTTCAGATTTCGATTTTAAAATAATCTAAACTAGGTCATTAGGGTTTTAGTTTAAACAAGCCAAACAATCAGATTCTAGTTTGAACAATCCTAACAATAGTTCTAGGTGATCAAATCAACCAATCAATGTTCAATTTCAAACAATCAAAATCGATTTTCAGAATTAGGGTTTTAGGGTTTCGATTTTATTAGCAAGCAATTTCAACTTCAGGATGATTAAATTCTATCTCAATCAATCAATCAGTTTAATTAATCAATAGTTTTCGAATTTTGGTTTAGGGATTTCGAAAATTTGATCTTAGATCAAAGGGATTTTATTTGAGATTCAAAACCTTTAAGGTTCTGATTTTAATTGATTAGTGGATCAATCTCGATTTTTAGGGTTTGGGGATCGAACTTATAGAGCTTCGATTTACTCGCTTTGGGAATGATCTATTATCCTATAGCTTTCATCTTAGAGATTATATTTTAGGGTTTCATTCTTTACAATCAACCAAATTCGATTCATTATGTTCTTTGCGAACGGGGCGCTTGCAGTCTGGAACGCGAGTTGTCCTGGATGAAGGATGGAGCTGAGTTTTTCTAGGATCAGGAACGCCTTGGGGCTGGAGCTGATCAGGTGGACACGAGCTGGAACGAAGTCGCGAACGGATTAGGGTTCGTCGGTATCGTCCGGTTCGGATTAGGGTTTTAAACCAAATCGTAGCGCACTGTATCTGTGTGTGAGGGCGCGTCGGTGGTCAGATCGACAA
>NW_013621586.1:0-885 GCF_000695525.1 Brassica oleracea var. oleracea
GGGTTCGATTCCATATTTGTTGTCGTCGACCGTTTCTCCAAAATGGTTCACTTTATTCCATGTAAAAAGACTACCGACGCTCTCCAAGTGGCTATTTTATTCTTCCGGGATATCTATCGCCTCCATGGTTTACCCTCTTCTATTGTATCCGATCGTGACTCTCGGTTCTTAGGTCACTTTTGGCGTTCATTATGGAAAATGCTTGGTACTAGTTTGGATATGAGTTCCGCTTATCATCCCCAATCTGATGGTCAGACTGAAGTCACTAACCGTTCTTTGGGCAACTTGTTGCGTTGCCTTGTGGGAGATTCGATTGGGACATGGGATGCAAAGATTCCGCAAGCAGAATTTGCCCATAATCATGCTTTAAATAGGAGTTCTGGTTACAGTCCTTTCCAGGTGGTGTACGGCATGAGTCCGCGTGGCCCTATTGATCTTAGTACATTACCGGATCAGTCTCGACGTCATGGGGTCGCTGCCGACTTCATCGACGATATTCATACCATCCATCAGCGAGTGATCTCTAACTTACAGACGTCAGCAACAAACTATAAAACTGCTGCCGATGCTCATCGCAGGCGTGTTGTTTTTGAAGTTGGTGATCAAGTTTGGGCGTTTCTCACTAAAGATCGAATACCGGCTCATTCTTATAATAAACTTAAAGCAAAGAAGATTGGTCCTCTTGAAGTTCTTGAACGAATCAACGACAACGCTTATCGTCTACAACTCCCAGCTCACATCAACACTTCTGATGTTTTCAATGTCCGTCATTTAACGCGCTACGTTCCCCCAGATCCTCTGCCGGATTCAGGGACGAATCTTTCTAACCCCGGGGGACCTGATGCAGCATCATGATACCTTGTCCGCCAAGCAACCAGTTTCAAT
>NW_013621587.1:0-885 GCF_000695525.1 Brassica oleracea var. oleracea
AGAAATTCAAATCTAGCAGCCCCTTTGGTATCAAATACGTCTTTCACCTTGAGGTACTTAAATTTTCTTGAGTTCACTTGGTAGTCTACCGCAGAAACTGAAGCAATGTAGAATAAGCTTTAGAGGTACTAAAAAGTAAAATGTAACAATCCGAACTTTAATGATAGGATGCTGTTGATTGCCCTGAATGGATTGTCCTTTAACATCTTCAAGTCTTTAGCCGAAGAAGTAAAAATATATTCCTCTCTCCATGTTCAAGTGTTTGTACATTATGTATCATTCAGGTTGACATTATCCCATGAACAGTATGATCTAGAGTTAGTGTTTGTGAAGAACTCACACGAGGTTGTCCATGAGTATATGAAAAAAACAGAGTTCGTAGAACTCATGAGAAGGCTTGGTGCTTTGGGTGATGGTAACCAAGACCAGAGTAAGTCTTTGTGTTTTGATTCTAACCAAATTTGCTATAGAAATATAACTATTTGGTTGGGACCATTTTATATTCAGGCACGTTATCAGCTGATGAATGTGACGCTGCATATCTATACCTCTCTTTTGTCTTGAGGAAGGTTTGCCTTCTTTCTTTCATAATCTTTTGGTTTTCAGTTCTTTCCTCTTATGTATCAGGTATGTTTTAACAGAGAGGAGGAGAATCTGATGGAGGTCAGAGGAGAGGAGGGAGGAGGAAGAATGGGAAAATGAACTTATCTAAAGACAATGTTTTGTATATTGACAACAAAAGTGTAAAAGAGTGTAACTTTACTCAACTGAGAGTGTCTTAAGACTCTGTTTTCGTCTCGCCTTTTGTTTAGTTTAGAAATTATGAGGACGAGAAACCGCCTAATAATATGGTAGTCGTTGAACACTTACGTTATCAAATGTGCT
>NW_013621588.1:0-885 GCF_000695525.1 Brassica oleracea var. oleracea
CTGGGATCTCCTGATTTGAAAGTGAGATAACTTCTTCATCCTAACTCGTATGAGTTTTTTTCAACTTCCTAGTGATTCTCCACTACTTTATGCATCCAAATACAGCTTCTCACATCGAGATTCATCCTGGTTTGATTAAAACGACGAAGAATTTGTCAAATTCCCAAACAGGAAAACTGGGATCACCTGATTTGAAAGTGAGATAACTTCTTCATCCTAACTCCTATGAGATTTATTCAACTTCCTGGTGATTCTCCACTAGTTTATGTATCCAATAACAGCTTCTCACATCACGATTCATCCTGGTTTGATTAAAACGACGAAGAATTTGTCAAATTCCCAAACAGGAAAACTGGGATCACCTGATTTGAAAGTGAGATAACTTCTTCATCCTAACTCCTATGAAATTTATTCAACTTCCTGGTGATTCTCCACTACTTTAGGTATCCAAATACAGCTTCTCACATCGCGATTCATCCTGGTATGATTAGAATAACAAAGAATTTGTCAAATTCCCAAATATGAAAACTGGGATCTCCTAATTTGAAAGGGGGATAACTTCTTCAACTTCTTGGTGGTTCTCCACTACTTTATGTATCCAAATACAGCTTCTCACATCGCGATTCATCCTTGTTTGATTAGAACGATGAAGAAGTTGTCAAATTCCCAAACAGGACAACTGAGATCTCCTGATTTGAAAGGGGGGAAACTTCTTCATCCTAACTCCTATGAGATTTATTCAACTTCCAGGTGATTCTCCACTAGTTTATGTATCCAATAACAGCTTCTCACATCGCGATTCATCCTTGTTTGATTAGAACGATGAAGAAGTTGTCAAATTCCCAAACAGGACAACTGAGATCTCCTGATTTGAAAGGGGGGAAA
>NW_013621589.1:0-885 GCF_000695525.1 Brassica oleracea var. oleracea
ACCATATGGAAGATAAAATTCAAAATAATTTAACTGTGGAAACAATATTGTTCACTTTCTTCAAGAATGTGTTCGATGGAAAAAATAAGGTTTTTATGTCATAATTTGTTTAATGTCCACTAGAGAACATTATATTAACCTAAAATATAAGAAGTGTGTATTCTTTCCCTAAATAAAAGCTACGAAATTACCTAATATGATTTACATATATAGAGCAATTAATGATTATGAATAATAAATATTTGATAACAATTTTTGCATCCTTCTTCTTTTTGTTTAATTTTATATTATTAAAAAATAAACAATCACATTAACCATATAATAAAAAAATTAGATTTTTCTTATATATTTTATTTTGAATTTTTTTAAATGACTTTAAATTACAAAAATGAGGAAACCTTATATGTTATATATTTTTTTTAAACGATTTTAAAATACAAAAATAAAGACACCTTATATGTTATATTTTTCATATATGTTATATTTTTTCTTATATGTTATATTTTGAATTTTTTAAAACGAATTTAAATTACAATAATGTAAGTTTTTCTTAAGTATACAACTAAAAACCTTAAAATAACATGTATCACTTCGATGGTTGATTTGAAAGCTTTCAAAACCATATGTAAGATAAAAGTCAAAATAATTCAATCATATAATTTTTGGTTAATTTTATATTATTAAAAGAATAGACAATCACATTAACCATATAATAAAAAAATAGATTTTTCTTATATATTATATTTTGAATTTTTTAAAATGATTTTAAATTACAAAAATGAGGAAACCTTATATGTTATTTTTTTTTTAAAAAGACTTTAAATACAAAAATGAGGACAATTTATATGTTATATTTTTCTTATATGTTATATTTTTTCTTATATG
>NW_013621590.1:0-885 GCF_000695525.1 Brassica oleracea var. oleracea
TGTTGATATAAATTGTCATTTTAAATATCAACCAGTAATAACATCGTCCTTAGTAGCCAACAACATATTGACGTTCTCAAAGCAACCTTCCCGTTTATTTTCCCTCCTCTTCCTCTTACCTCTTCGACACGCATCAAAACCTAAAAAATTTCCTTCTTCCCATCAGGAATGGCATAGTTGTGGGCCCATTGGAAGAACCCCTTCGTTTTCCTTTCTGTGACCACAAGGGATTCAATATCCGTTGCAACAAGTTCAATAAAACAGTCCTACAACTTCCTATGTCCTGAACCTTTCTTGTCGAGACTATCAACTACCTAACTCACCGAAAACTGTTTGGCTAAGAGGCTTTTGACCACAAGGGATCTTCTTTCTATATCGAATACACATTCATTACATGCCCTACTCACGTCATCTTACCCTCCTTGTATTGGTCCATCCCTTGCCTAAGCAATTCTACTTCCTCCTTCTACCGTTCTACGCCACAATTAGTTAAAAGCAGGGAAGCTCTTTGTTTCCTTCTTTGTCAGTTTGTGAAGAGATTACATGTTCCGGCTATCGACAGAGGAAGGCTCTTGCTGAAAATGGCACTCGCCCGATCGCAAAAGTTGTGAGATGGACAACTTGAGATGTGGATTCAAGAATAAGGCTTCCCTCAAAGTCAAAATGCTTCAGTGATGACTCTGGTATGAGCTCGTTTATTTTCTTTTGCTATCCTTCGTTCCTTATGGTCCACGTAAACTCCATTGATGGCAGTATGAAGAAGATGTTTTAATTTGGTGAAAAGCTTCAAACCCACGTAATCTTTAGGTTTAGTTTTTTTCTTCTTCCAAGTAATTACTGCTCATTATGAAAATTATATAAAAATCCTAGTAGGAATTAATTTTG
>NW_013621591.1:0-885 GCF_000695525.1 Brassica oleracea var. oleracea
AAAAAAAAAATTAAAAGTCTTTATAGTTTTAGAGAAAATGAGAGCTTATTAAACATTGATGCATATGACTTTCATGGAGGTCGTCCGGTAGACTTCTAGGAAGTCGTCCATTTAGGTTAGTTTGGCAATTGATTTTTAACCTAAACGACTTACATGGAAGTCGTCCATCTTTGTTTGTTAAAAAAAAACTCGAGACGACTTACATGTATGTCGTCTACGGAAAACGGGTTAGTTTTGTATTTGACCGGATTGTGTGAAAAATTTGACTTTTCTTGGACGATTTACACGTAAGTCGTCCAATAAAAAATTAAAAAATCAATATTTTGTTATACCTAGACGACTTTTGCAATTGAAAAATAAAACAAAATTATTTTTTTCTAGACGACTTACACGGAAGTCGTCTGTCCGACGACTTACATGGAAGTCGTCCATGATAAGCAAGATTTGACCAGAATCTCGAAATAAAATCATGGACGACTTCAATGTAAGTCGTCGGACAGACGACTTCCATGTAAGTCGTCTAAAAAAAAATAAATTTTTTCCTTTTATTTTTCAATTGCAAAACTAACCTGAGACGACTTCCATGTAAGTCATCTTGGTAAACCAAAATATTGATTTTTTTTAATTTGCTACTAGAAGACTTACGTGTAAGTCGTCCAGGAAAATTTAAATTTGCGGCACAATCCGGTCAAATGCAAAACTAACCCGTTTACCCTAGACCGTTTCAATTTTTTTTTTAACAAACAAAGATGGACGACTTCTATGTAAGTCGTCTATAAAAACACATTTAAATGTCAATTGGAAAACTAACCAGTTTAGTTTACAAAATCGTCATGAGTCTTACATGGTCTACTTTTAAGGTATTTTTTTTATAGGATATATGAT
>NW_013621592.1:0-885 GCF_000695525.1 Brassica oleracea var. oleracea
GTAAGAACATTTTCAAATGGGTACTTCTCTTTTAATAATATAGACTAAACCCAGATCCGCGCGCCAGCGCGGATTTGAATTTTTGGTTTTTGGTTATTTATTTAACTAAATAATGTATTTGTTATATTTGATGTATTATATTCACCAAATAAATAATTTTTTGGCATCTTAAACCATATATTTACGATGAATATTCGAAATCATATAAAAAATTGAACAAATACACGTAATTAGAGAATTGTAGACGATATATAAAACAATGGATATTAATGTAAAATATGAAGAAATATTATATTATGACTTAGTATGGCATAAAAGATTATAAATTAGTTATACATGTTTAAAGAAAATTAAATGATTTTTAAACTTCTATGAAAAATTTAACATCTAAAAAAGGGCGATGAATTAGTCATCAAATTGTAAATAATTTCATAATTTTATTAATAATAAATTATTTATAGTTTTTGTTTTTCGTCAAGATAATTATTAAAGGTCCATAACATTAATATGTTAAAATGCAATATTATGAAAGCTCATGTTGTAGCCGTTTTTCCGGGAAGTGTAACAAAAAAAACTTACATTTAACTCTTCGTTTTGTTTAAGTTTGTGTCTGTAAAAGATTAAAAAAAATCTCTCTATTTTTTTCAATGTTCAATTTGAAACTTATTATGCGGAAATCATACGCAAATATAAGCAATTGATTGGAATCTCTATATCTTTATATTTTTATAAATTTTAAATTTATTGTTTCATCTTCTGCAAGCAAATCAATTACCGAAGTAATCGATCAATTGGTTGGAATCAAATCTATTCTTATAATTAGTGTAATTAGGGTTAAATTTTCTATATTTAATAGGTACATTAAAGATACGACATTGAAGATAT
>NW_013621593.1:0-885 GCF_000695525.1 Brassica oleracea var. oleracea
TGTCATATTCCTAAACAGGAAAAGTGGGATCACCTGATTTGAAAGTTTGATAATTTCTTCATCATAACTCCTATGAGATTTATTCAACTTCATGGTGATTATCCACTATTTTATGTATCCACAGACAGCATTTCACCTCGCGATTCATCCTGGTTTATTAGAATGACGAAGAAGTTGTCATATTCCTAAACAGGAAAAGTGGGATCACCTGATTTGAAAGTTTGATAATTTCTTCATCATAACTCCTATGAGATTTATTCAACTTTCTGGCTATTCTCCAATACGTTATGTATCAAAATACAGATTCTCAGATCGTGATTCATCATAGTTTGATTAGAATGACGGAGAAGTTGCCATATTCCCAATTAGGAAAAATAGGATCGTCTGATTTAAAAGCGGGATAACTTCTTCATCCTAATTCCTATGAGATTTATTCAACTTCCTGACTATTCTTCACTACGTTATGTATCAAAATACAGATTCTCTCATCGTGATTCACCCTGGTTTGACTAGAATGACAAAGAAGTTGTCATATTCTCAAACAGGAAAAGTGGGATCACCTGATTTGAAAGTTTGATAATTTCTTCATCATAACTCCTATGAGATTTATTCAACTTCATGGTGATTATCCACTATTTTATGTATCCAAAGACAGCATTTCACATCGCGATTCATCCTGGTTTATTAGAATGACGAAGAAGTTGTCATATTCCCAATTAGGAAAAATGGGATTGCCTGATTTAAAAGTGGGATAACTTCTTCATCCAAATTCCTATGATATTTACTCAACTTTCTGGCTATTCTCCAATACGTTATGTATCAAAATACAGATTCTACAATTCATCCTGGTTTGATTAGAATGACAAAGAAGTAGTCATATTCTCA
>NW_013621594.1:0-885 GCF_000695525.1 Brassica oleracea var. oleracea
TGAAGGACGAGAAGGTGAAGAGGAGGAAGACGATAGAGTCGAGGAGATGTCGTCATTGCAACCCGTCGAGGAAGAGAAGACCGAAGAAGTCGGGAATAGAGATGCTCCTCCGCCTCCTGTTGTGGACTCTCTTGTCTCTATTCCTACTCGGGTGGAAGACCCGACTGTTGCTGAAGACCCAGTCGGTCCTTCTGTTCTTGGGACGTCGGAGGAGATCGGTCAAGATTCTGCGCCTTGACGCTTTATCTATGTCTTCTTTTCTTTTTGTGTTTGTGGTCTTGATAGACCCTGTTGTTGTATTACTAGACTTACTTTTATTTTATCGGCAAGTTGCTGTTTTCAAGCAGACTTTTTAGATTTGCGGGTTGTTGTGTCCTTAATCTGTACTTGCGAATTGCCTAAGTGAATTTCAGTTATCTTAGAGTTTTTGCGATATGTTCTCGTAAAGACAATAGATCCTCGACCTTTGGCTTTTGCAAATAGATAACGACACAACCCGCTAAGAGACTTTGTTCAGTTCTTGTCGTGTTTCGATTGAGATAACGTGTAGACGCGTTTTTCTACTTTGAAAACAAGAGAATGAGTCAAAGAGTGGAAGTTTCTTTTTACGCGTTTTCTCAAAGACTATCGAGTAAATGGGTAGCTAATCCGTTACGCGTTTAGTCAAGAAAAGGTTAAACATTCACTCCGTTTGGTCGGTCAGTGCTCTTTGGGCACGGGTGACTCGCAACCGTTTGGTCCTTAGGCTAAGTGTCTGATCAGGACATAGCTAGGAGATGGAACGTGAGTGTCCGCGTACCCCCTGCTGGAGGTACGGGAGCCGTTGGGTTCGTCAACTGGTATTTACTCGATCGGAGTCGAAGCAAAGAAAAAGATTTTGACTTT
>NW_013621595.1:0-590 GCF_000695525.1 Brassica oleracea var. oleracea
AACAGTATTTTCATATTTTTGAATTTTTCTCAATATCTATGGGTTTAGCCGCTACGAAAATATTGAATTTTCGGCAAATGCTCTATATACTGAAGCCTATGATCTTTAGTGTTGTTTTAAAATTTCTAAAGACATTCTAAATCTTTATTAATGTATATTAAACTCTCATTCATTATACATGGGCATACTTTTATTTTTTGTCAATTAATTTAGTGAAACTTCATAATACTCCCTAAATTGGTGGACTAACCACTATAAAATCGTTATTTGCTAGAGAAAGGGAGACAACAAAAGTTCCAAACCTCTTTGAACTTCATCATATGTTGGTGAATGATGCAACTATGCATTAAAACAGTATTTTCATACTTTTGAATTTTTCTCAAAATCTATGGGTTAACCCCCTACGAAAATATTTAATTTTCAGTAAATGCTCTATATACTAAGCGTATGATCATTAGTGTTGTTTTAAAATTTCTAAACACATTCTACATTTTTATTAATGTATATCAAACTCACATTCGTGGTACATGGCATCGTTTTAATTTTTTGTCAATTAATTTAGTAAACTTCATAACAGTCCCTAAATTGGT
>NW_013621596.1:0-884 GCF_000695525.1 Brassica oleracea var. oleracea
AATGTACCTTTCAGATAGCGCAACACTTGCTTCAACGCAGCCTTGTGAGACTCCTTTGGGTTATGCATATACCTGCTTAGAATACCAACACTACACGCAAGATCAGGCCTTGTATGTATTAAGTATCGCAAACATCCAATGTTCCTTCGGTAATCCATCTCATCAACACTCGCTTCTTCTTCTGCTTTGCAAAGTTTCAGTCCCGCGTCCATAGGTATGTATACTGCATTGCATTCCTTTAATCCAGCTTCTTCTACTATCTTTGCCGCATATTTCTCTTGGCTTAACACAATACACTCTTTTCTTTGAGTAACTTCTATCCCAAGGTAGTAACTCAACTTACCAAGATCAGACATATCAAACTTTGTTGCCATATCTCTCTTAAAACCGACTATCATGTCCATGTTTGAACCTGTCACAAGCAAGTCGTCCACATATACTGCTACAATCAAGAGACAGCCGTGCTCTTCCTTTCGATACAGTGACGGTTCCTTAAGGCACCGTTTGAAGTTTAACTCATGCATTACGTTGTTGAGCTTCTCGTTCCATGCCCTTGGGGCTTGTCTAAGGCCATAGAGTGCCTTCCTTAGCTTATAGACTTTAGTCTCTTTTCCTTTGATGACGAATCCCTCAGGCTGAGACACAAACACTTCCTCTTTAAGGTGACCGTGAAGGAAGGCGGTCTTGACATCTAGGTGATGTAATTCCCATCCTCGAGAGGCCGCTATCCCAATAATGAGTCTCACGGTTTCTATCTGAGCAACTGGAGCGAAGACCTCATCGAAATCTATCCCATGTTTTTGTATGTAACCTTTGGCAACCAACCTCGCCTTGTATTTATTGATGCTTCCATCAGAATTTCGCTTCACCTTGAAGATCCATTT
>NW_013621597.1:0-884 GCF_000695525.1 Brassica oleracea var. oleracea
GACCCGTGACTGACACGTGGATTTTAATAAAAGGATTCACGAGATGGATTTCGGGTATTGGGACCTTCGCTGTCGAATTGGGGTTCCCATATGTGACCTAAGATATTTAGTTGTGGAAGCGACCGGGAAGTCGACCACACTCGCCTTTCAGAAGCCCGTCGGAGACACGTGCGCGCATCAAGTAAGTGTGTTTTGGGACTATAGCTAAACCGCTGGTATAGTTCTCAGTTTTGGCTAGGATTAGAGGTTGGGGTTTGGTTGTTCGGTTTTGTTTGACAAATTCGGTATTTGGTTTATATTTTATTCTAGTTTCGTTTACAAATACTCGGTTCGGTTTAGAGGATTTGGTTCAGACAATCAGAGAACAGTAAAATAATTAACTATTTTAATTAATATTAAATATTTTGAGTTAAAAAATATATTTATAGATAACTAATTTTCAATGAATTTTGGGCAATGCAGTTTGATTTCATAAAATTTGGTTCCAGCCTTTATCCATTTGAATTATTCTAAATTTGGTTCACATTCAGGTTGATGATATTCAATTCAATTTAGTACGGTTCATTTTAGAGAAGCAGAAAATAAAAAGTACATAAATACATCACATGATAATTGAATATGACGATCATGACCAAAAAAAAATCAAAAAAATAATTGAATATGATTATGTGTTGAATATGCATGGGGAAGGAAGAGAATCTTTCGAGAAGCATGGGGGAAGGAAGAGAATCTTTCAAGCAATCACTTTTTGATATTACTTATTCATTTGATATATATAATCAACTTCAGCATACTTTTACTTGTATATATGAATCAAATGTAAAGTTATCGTTATACTTTTAAAAACTGTAAAATATAAATTATATCAATATATATATATATAT
>NW_013621598.1:0-600 GCF_000695525.1 Brassica oleracea var. oleracea
ATGTTTAATAAATATAGAAATTTATATAATATAAATATAAAAAAATTGGCTTTTTTTTAAATCCCAAATATTAGTTTTTAATCACAAAAAAGTTTTATAGACATTAAAAATGTTTAATAAATATATAAAAATAGTTCTAATAAACAAAAAATAGTTTTAATAAATAAAAAATAGTTTAATAATTACAAAAAAATAGTTTTAATAATATTAAAAATGTGTAATAAATATAGAAATTTATATAATATAAATATAAAAGAATAAATTTTTTTTTTTTAAATCCCAAATAATAGTTTTTAATCACAAAAAAAGTTTTAAAGATATTAAAAATGTTTTGTAAAATCCAAAAAATCGAATTTATATACAAAAAATGTTTTGTAAAATCCAAAATATTGAATTTATATACAAAAATCGTTTTGTAAAATATAAAAATAGAATTTATACACAAAAATCGAATTTATAAATACAAAAAAAATCAAAAATTTATAAAAAAAATTCTACATCAATTTAACAAAACAAATTATTCAACCAAATCACAATTCTAAACCTATTATACAACCAAATCACAATCCTAACCAATCACCCTAACAAAAATCTATCAAA
>NW_013621598.1:711-884 GCF_000695525.1 Brassica oleracea var. oleracea
CTCCGAAGAAGAGGGAGAGGAGGCGCAGAGGAAGAAGAGAGAAATGGGGAAGAAGAAGCGGCTCGTGGTTATAAAACCTAGGGTCCGACGGATACTATCCGCTGGAATTCCGTCGGAATTCCAATATCAATTTTCGCGAAATATTTGCCCGGTTAAATGAAAATATTCCGAGG
>NW_013621599.1:0-884 GCF_000695525.1 Brassica oleracea var. oleracea
TTTAAGGTTTAGTAATTGGAAGGTGAGGGTTGAGGTTGGGGTCAACAATCATTTCATAATTTCACCAATATGTATTGTACTATTGATTTTGTTCCATTCTATCTGAGTTTAGGGTTTATATTGGTATTTAAGATTTATATTTGGGTTTAGGATTTAGTGATTAAGGTTTAGGGTTTAGTATTTAGTATTTGGAAGGTGGAGGTTGAGATTGAGACCATTATTAACTTCTTACATGCAAGCCTAGACATTTCATAATTTTGTAAATATCTATTATAGTATTTATTTTACTTCATTCTATTTGGGTTTAGAGTTTATATTTGGATTTAGGATTTATATTTTGGTTTTGGCTTTAGTGACTAGGATTTAGGATTTAGTATTTAGGGGTTGTGGATGTAATTGTGATAGGCTTTAATATCTAGGGTAGAGATGAAAATGGTGTTCTATATTATTTTGTTGATAGGAAGTAAATGAAATATACCATTTACTACACGAGTATTTTATTTTTGTCCACATATTTATTGAACACATTGAAATGTATGCGTTTATTTAGTACGTGACATGGAAGGTGTATCTTCCCTTTTAAGATATAGCTCACTGTAAATAATGACAATACATGTTGTCAACATCATCTCACCATTTCTCCTTTACCGGTTACTTATAAGTCCAAAGGGGTAAAACCGGCCCAGATCAAACTTAATTGTAGATACTTAATTCTGTCAAAATCAATATTTTACATTTAATTTTCATTTCAAATTTGGTCATTTCACAAATTCTCCCTTAAAAAACGTCAAGGCTGGTTAACACCTTAAGCAATTAAAAAAGTAATAATAAAAATAGAAATAATAAATTTTGGGAAAATTAGAAAGGTGCTAAGTTCAGAAAAA
>NW_013621600.1:0-884 GCF_000695525.1 Brassica oleracea var. oleracea
TTTAAATTATTTATCGTTGTTTAAAGAATAAATTTATCATAATTTATAAAAAATTTTACAAAATGCAAGGCAAAGTTGCACTTTCAAGAGTTAAGTCGAGATCTGGATTAAAAATCCTAATAACTGGTAAAGAAGGGAAGCCGGAGACAAAAACATTGAATGTTGTCTACAAACAAAATTTAAGAATATTCCGTAGTCACGGTACGTAATTTTAATCAACTTTTTTTCAAATACAAATTTTAAAATATATAAACTATTTGCCAGATGGGTTGTGATGAGTTAGGAGACCGATGACGGTATATCAATTTAATATTATTTCATGTTCAATAAAATTTAGAAATTTATAAATCTATCAAATAATGTTAACCCGTCAAATTGCTTACAAAATTTATTTAATTTTTTGCACGTTTCTAATTGAATTTGCTTTCTTTATCGAGAAATGTACTTCATAATTTATATTATTTATGGAAAATATTTTGATTTTTTTATATTTTCTTTTAATATATCTACATAAATGTTTGTTTATTATTTATGAAAAAATAATATTATTCACCTAAAATAAAGAATTACGAAACATATACAATACAATTCTAATTAATGATACTATAAAATCTTTTACTTCTAAAACTATACACTATTTATTCTATTTTTTGAATGAAAGTATCTTCGTAAACACACAAAATATTTTGTGACGTTGCATTTATTTTAATCAATCGCTTATGTAGACAAGCCCAAAACTATTGTCGATTTCGTTAAGCCCATATATAGTTAGGGGATAATAATAATCGATTTAGTTTACCATTGGGCAAGATTTAGAACTAAGACAAATATTAAAAGCTTTTCTTATTATTCAAACAGTAAACTTGCGCATGTTGATATCATAT
>NW_013621601.1:0-884 GCF_000695525.1 Brassica oleracea var. oleracea
AATGGTGGTTGCCACCAAGTCGTGTTCACTTCTTTTTGACCTATATCTAAGAATTCATGTGAATCAAACCTTGATGATTGCCGCCACCAAGTACCGTTCGAATTCTTTTTGTTGGAATCCTTATGAAGCAAGCCTTAATGGTTGTAGCCACCAAGTCATGTTCGGATTCCAACTAACTAACAACTATTATATATATATTTCTTTTTTCTTTCTTTTTTCGTTTTTTTTTTAAATAAATATCTCTACCTATAAATCTAAGGTCGAAATAGAGAGAGAAATGGTGAAAAAACTACACAAGGATTTACCTTCTAGACTTGTTTGAAGAATCCGATCCCATGTATACCAAGCCCCAAGACAAGCAGTCGTGTCAGGTTTAGTGTTGGAGGTCAGCTTTGGTTCCTTCAAACAATCTCAGCAAGTGTGAATAGTTGACAGGTTGATCCACTTTAGTATTTTTAGTACTATATGCAATCAGTAAGTCTATAATGGTGCTAAAGAGTGGTTAGACAACAAGTAAAAATCTAATAAGTTCATTATCCCCTTCTTGACTCAATAAAACTCTTTTGAAAACATTTTGATAAGACTCATAAACACACTAATATCAGTAAATATCCCCCCAGACTTAAACTACACTGTCCTCAATGTATATCTAGTCAGAGTTATGGTAATAAATAAATCATCATAAGTACTTAATTTAACAAGTTAGAACGATATACCTGACCGGATTAAGTGTCGATCGATGGAAAGGAGTTACCATCGGTTGCTGCAGGTAATGTACTGTCGATCAATATCGTCATGCTCTCATCGGTCGATATGCTGGGCAATCGTTTACTCGGATCTTTTTTTTTTTTTTTTAAATAGCTAACTAAAACACAATATTAGTA
>NW_013621602.1:0-884 GCF_000695525.1 Brassica oleracea var. oleracea
AGCGGGTGCAGCAGAGGGAGATGTATGGTAAGAGCTGTGGGGCGAAGGGGAATCCTGAAAAAGGCTGGAATCACGAGACTGGCTCCCCGTACCACCACAACCACGACGCTGTCAAGGCCGGGTCTGATCATCATGCGACCTGTAAATTATAAAAAAAATATTTAATAAATATAGAAATATATAAATTAATTTTTTTATTAAAAAATAAAATCCCAAATAATAGTTTTTAATCACAAAAAAGTTTTATAGACATCAAAAATCTTTAATAAATATATAAAAATAGTTCTAATAAACAAAAAATAGTTTTAATAAATAAAAAATAGTTTAATAATTACAAAAAATAGTTTTAATAATATTAAAAATGTTTAATAAATATAGAAATTTATATAATATAAATATAAAAAAATTATTATTATTTTATTTTAAAATCCCAAATAATAGTTTTTAATCACAAAAAAGTTTTATTAGATATTAAAAATATTTAATAAATATATAAAAATAGTTCTAATAAACAAAAAATAGTTTTAATAAATAAAAAATAGTTTAATAATTACAAAAAATAGTTTTAATAATATTAAAAATGTTTAATAAATATAGAAATTTATATAATATAAATATAGATTTTTTTTTAAAAAAGAAATCCCAAATAATAGTTTTTAACCACAAAAAAAGTTTTATAGATATTAAAAATATTTAATAAATATATAAAAATAGTTCTAATAAACAAAAAATAGTTTTAATAAATAAAAAATAGTTTAATAATTACAAAAAATAGTTTTAATAATATTAAAAATGTTTAATAAATAGATAAATTTATATAATTTAAATATAAAAAAATAATTTTTTTTTAAAATCCCAAATAATAGTTTTTAATCACAAAAAAG
>NW_013621603.1:0-883 GCF_000695525.1 Brassica oleracea var. oleracea
CAAGGCTAGATTGGTTGTGAAAGGCTACAGCCAAAAGAAGGGAATTGTTTATGATAAAATCTTTTCTCCTGTTGTGAAGATGTCATCCATTCGGGTTGTACTTGTATTGGCAGCGAGCCTTGATCTAGAGGTTGAGCAAATGGATGTGAAGACTGCTTTCCTTCATGGTGATTTGGAGGAAGAGATCTACATGGAACAACCGGAAGGCTATGTGCAAAAGGGCAAAGAAAATTTGGTTTGTCGCTTGAAGAAAAGCCTTTATGGATTGAAGCAAGCACCAAGGCAGTGGTACATGAAGTTCAAGTCTGTTATGGGGGAGCAAGGTTATGCAGAGACTGATTCAGACTATTGTGTATTTGTGAAGGTGTTCGGTGAGGATGATTTTATCATCTTGTTGCTGTATGTCGATGATATGTCGATTGTGGGCAGGAACATGGACAGAATTAAGTAGTTGAAAGAGCAGCTCAGTGAGTCCTTTGCCATGAAAGATATGGGTCCAGCGAAACAGATTCTTGGTATGAGAATTGTTCGAGATAGAGGTGAGAAGCTGATTCACTTATCTCAGGAGATGTACATTGAAAAAGTACTTAAGCGGTTTCACATGGACAAGTCTAAAGTGTTGAGTACTCCTCTTGCTCCACACTTAAGACTGAGCAGTCAACAAAGTCCGAAGACATATGCAGAGAAGGAAGATATGGAGAAGGTTCCATATGCTTCTGCAGTGGGTAGTTTGATGTATGCCATGGTCTGTACAAGACCAGATTTAGCCTACGCCGTTGGAGTTGTCAGCAGGTTTCTCTCCAATCCGGGAAGAGAACATTGACGCTTCTTTGTCTGCTCTGACAGCGCCCGTTATAATAGGTCCGACACTTTTGATAGCGGA
>NW_013621604.1:0-883 GCF_000695525.1 Brassica oleracea var. oleracea
AAAATCTTGATCTTCCCGATGTGAATCACGTATGAAGTTGTGTAGAGTCATCGTCGCTGTCACAAGCTTAATCCACTTGACCAGGCCATACTTTGGATGCTTACGATCCAAAATCCTCTATTTTGCTTTCCATACTCCAAATGTCCTCTCAATCACCGATCGCAATCCTGAATGCTTTCGGTTGAACAACTCTCGTGCACTAACTGGTGGTCCTCCTCTAGCAAACTGACCAAGATGATATCGCATACTCCGATGCAGACCAAGATACCCCGTCCTAGTCGGATATCCGGAGTCAACTAGATAATACTTTACAGGAGGAGGATGTGGGAAAGAAGCCTCATTCCTCGCACAATGAGTCAAGACCTTCGTATCATGTGCTCTACCAGGTACATCGAGATATGCGTATATGAACTTCATGTCGAAGTTACAAATAGCAAGAACATTCATTGTAGGATCTTGCTTTCTACCTTTATATGCTTCTGCATTGTGACTTGGAGGGCGAACCGGCACATGAGTTCCATCGAGTGCTCCAACACAATCTCTGAAATGAGGCCAATACCGATCATCATTCCTCAAAACCGGACTCACTCTTCAAAACTCGCCTTCTTGTGGTCTTAATGTATCCTCCGCAAACTTCAGAATAGCACTCAAAACATCATCAAGCTTCCGTTGGACCGTATCCAATGATCTTTGATACCTTGCAGCAATATCCCGCTTCGTCTTATCTTGACCAACAGACTTATGTTTAATAATTCAATGATCAATAATATTTTGTATCTTTGGAAGTAACAAAAGACTTATGTTTAAACTGTAACAAGACATCCAAGTTCATAACGATCAGACCAAGACACAATCTGAACAAGAATTTAAACTGTAACGATCA
>NW_013621605.1:0-883 GCF_000695525.1 Brassica oleracea var. oleracea
CTGGTTAGGGATATGATGCTCATTCAAGTTATGTCTAGCAACCTATATCAAAGCCACACACGGCTGGGAGAAAAAGATGGGATAATTAGGGCAAATCCCGTATTGACTTGTTATTTCCTTAAAAATCTCTGCCGCTGGAACATGCACCCGGGTTGCTCCGCTATCAAGAACAGTCACTCAGACTGCTCTGCTATCAGGAACAGTCACTCAGACTGTTCCGCGTGAAAATCTCCAGATTGCATTGTTTTCTGCCTCTTTTGTTCCAGCTGGTCCATCTCCCATCTAATGCAACTCCAGACCTGTAATGACTCGAAAAGGACTAGGAAGACTCGATAAAGACTTGAAAACCAATTAAAAAGCATATATACAAGATGTCTAAAACACCATATATCAATTCCCCCAGAGTTAGATCCTTGTTTGTCCTCAAACAATGTCAACTATCAAGAACAGGGAGAAAGGTTTGAAAGTG
Source organism: Brassica oleracea var. oleracea (assembly GCF_000695525.1). Classification (NCBI taxonomy): domain Eukaryota; kingdom Viridiplantae; phylum Streptophyta; class Magnoliopsida; order Brassicales; family Brassicaceae; genus Brassica; species Brassica oleracea. The sequence goes on from NW_013621605.1 coordinate 470, forward strand.
TGGGAACTCTCCTATTCTCAGAAACCATGCTTTAACCACGAATCTCTGAACCATACAAGCAGTAAAACTAGGACAACACACCCTTACCGGAACCCCACTGACTGCTGTTCAAACATCGACTCCATACTCTACATCTAAAACCTGAAAAAAGAACACTATCGAGATAGAACTCCCTACATTCATTTAAGAGTGTTTAGGGGCTACCATTTCATTGTAGAGGATGAAGGATATCGCACAAAATGGATAGAGAAGATAGATCCATTGATGTCCACAGCCTCTACTCGTTTTTGCTATATCTGGTGCGACTGTTCTGATGACGGAACATGCGACTGATTGTTCTGCTTTCCACTTTCCTCTACATACTCTCCAATACTTGGTACCAACTTCTTGCTCGACCTTTCCAGTGGCTCCATG
>NW_013621606.1:0-882 GCF_000695525.1 Brassica oleracea var. oleracea
GTAATCTCATGTAAGAATATCTTCCATTGTGCTCATGTGAACTGTAAAATCGAGTACAATGCAACATTTTAAGGAGGACAAATCCGCAAGGGACTGTAGTTCTTTATTAAATGTTGATATTGGTAATACTTAGTCCTTAACACCCCCATATAAAGAAGGATAAATGAAGATCTGTTGTAGTACTTATATGTAACTACTTCTCCACTCTTGTTGAGATTATTCGTATAAAACCGCGTTTGCCTTTTTCTTGCCAGCTGAATAGCTAATTGTTGTCCAAACGTAGTCCAAGTGACTTGGTAGTTGTCCAAGTTCTTATGCGATTCTTACAAGACATCTTTTGCATTTTGACGTCGGATTTAATGAGACCCCTATGTGACCATTTCCAGTTCTTATGCGATTCAGTAATCTCCACTAGTCACATTAAAACATGTATTTCCAATAGCCAAAGTCTTGTTTCAGTTAATTTCGTAATTAGTAATATAGTATTATTATAAATTAGTGTTTGTTAAATTTTATTATAAAATTTATAGCTATAGTCTTTATTATATTGAGTGCACAAGTCAATGTGCCTGCTGTGGTATGAGCAAGTGATATCTTATGTGCCTTTCTCCTGGCTATCCCACTCCTTGGCTTACATGGAAAAGACAAACCTCCCATTCCTTACATGATCCCTTCTTCTTATATCATATAATATAAAAATTATATTAAATTTCTAAATCAACATATTTTATTTTAAATTAATATTTTTATTTTAAATTAATATTTTTATTTTAAATTACTATTTTTATTTTAAATTACTATTTTTATTTAAATAAATAAAAAAAAAAGTATCATTCACTGTTAAAACAGATTATAATTCGTAAATTATGTAATATTTTTTTT
>NW_013621607.1:0-882 GCF_000695525.1 Brassica oleracea var. oleracea
CAAGTTGGTTTTCAACTTAAAAATGGTTCATTAGAAAAATGTTGGGTCGATGGATCAACCATTAACCCATTTAATTTTATGGGTCATGGGTCAACTCAACCAATTTAATAAATGGGTTGGGTTGACCCATGACCCATTAACAATCAACCCATTTGGGTTATGGGTTGGGTTGACCTATTTGACCCATTTTGACACCCCTAAATTGGTAATTAAGATTTCCATTGATTTTGATTAATTTAAAATTAAGATGCTTTATTAATATGTTTCACAATTATATTTAAAATTAATATGCTTTATAATAAAATATCCTTTTAAAAAAATTAGATAACTTATAATACAAATTTTATATGTGACAGGGTTTTAATGTTCGTAATTTGATTCTATTTATGTTATGGTTGATCACTTCCAAAATATAAGATAAATTATTGTAAAGTACTCTTAACAAAACAAGAAAAACTAATAAGCAAAGTTACAAGTATTTTTATGTTAAGACTAATAAGATTTGCATGCATATATTTAAGTTTACTTGCTATTTCATTAATCTTAACATCACAATAAAAGATGTAGGAATTAAACATAAAATTAATATATTTTATAATTTTGAAAATATTTGTTTTAGTAAATTTACAAAAATACATATTAATATATTTTTTTGGTCAAAACATATTAAAATCTAAACTATTTATTTAAAAGTTCATTTCTAATCTGTGTCTCCAACAACATTATGATGATAATTATGGAATTCTGATAGACGCTGTAAATGATTTTTTGCAAAAGATTTCATGGTGTTGCAATAGTTTGTATTGGGATAAAAGATCCACGGCACCCCACAACTCTTTTGGACCTATACAAACACTATCACATTGACCACAAGATAATCCA
>NW_013621608.1:0-882 GCF_000695525.1 Brassica oleracea var. oleracea
CTAACCCCTTTGAGTTAATAACTATTTCTAGGTGATTCTCTCGTGCTCATGCACGGGTATAAATATTTATAAAATTAATGTATTATAATTAATTGATATTTACTTTTGATTTTAAATCAATTTATTATTTATATGTATAATTTATATTAATTAGACATATGATTTTGGACATATTATATCTAGTCGGTTTGGTTGTTTGTGGGTCAACAATCGATTTTTCTATAACTTGGGTATATTGAATTGCATATATTTCTCTGAATTCAACTATAATATTTTATTCTAAATATAGCTAATTTTAAAAAAAAATATTATTTGCATTTAGATTAGTTATTTTCTTAGATATGTAAATATATTTTAGTAAGATTTTGTATAAATGTAACATATATGGCGCTTAGAATTAAATAAAAATAAACTGAAGTGTTTGATTCAAAATTACATAAATTAATATAATGATAATATTATGAAGTCTAATGCATATATATATAACTATATTGTAACAATTAGTTAACTATCATTTTTTATTTATAAATATGTTTTTAGTCATCCTGTAATTTATATGTATAAAAATAAATTGATTCTTATTATTAAATTATATTTTTATTGTATTTAGATTTTTTATTTTGGATATAAGGTGGATTAGTTGATTCATTCATGTTGTGAGTATATTGAGTTACATATATTCTTTCAAATTCAAACTCAAGTATAATTATTTTGATACAAATAAAGTCAAATCAAATTAGTTTTATTTCTAGCTTAAATGTGCATGTATTTTAATAATATTTATCAAAATTTTATTTTGATTTTTAAAAATATTAGAGATGATCAATAAGAAATTAAATTAAATACATAAGTATAGCTGATTAATTTCTCTAAGCTCATGAA
>NW_013621609.1:0-235 GCF_000695525.1 Brassica oleracea var. oleracea
AACCTTTGTTGTCTCTGTTTCTCTAGAGAATAACGATTTTATAGTGGGTAGTCCACCAATTTAGGGAGTAATATGAACTTTTAATAAATTAATTGATAAAAAAACTAAAATGATGTCCATGTACCATAAAATAGAGTTTAATATATATTCATACAAATTTAGAATGTGTTTAGAAATTTCAAAACAACACTAAAGATCATAGGTTTCAGTATATAGAGCATTTACCTAAAAAACT
>NW_013621609.1:254-882 GCF_000695525.1 Brassica oleracea var. oleracea
CAATACTTTCATTACTTTCATAGGGGTTAACACATAGATTTTGACAAAAATTCAAAAATATGACAATAATGTTTTAATGCATGGTTGCATCATGAACTAACATATGATAAAGGTTAAAGAGGTTTGGAACCATAGTTGTCTCTGTTTATCTAGAGAATAACGATTTTATAGTGGTTCATCCACCAATTTAGGGAGTTTTATGACGTTATACTAAATTAATTGATAAAAATTAAAACGATTTACATGTACCATGAAAGATAGGTTGATATACATTAATACAAATTTTGAATGTGTTTAGAAATTTTAAAACAACACCAGAGCATTTACTGAAATCCTCAATATTTTCGTAGGGGTTAACACATAGACTTTGAAAAAAATTCAAAAAGATGACAATAATGTTTTAATGCATAGTTGCATCCTGCACTAACATATGATGAATATCAAAGAGGTTTGGAACCTTTGTTGTTTACGTTTCTCTAGAGAATATCGATTTTATAGTAGTTAATCTACTAATTTATGAAGTATTGTGAAGTTTTATTAAATTAATTGATAAAAAAATTCGAATGATGCCCATGTACCATGAAGTAGAGTTTAAAATACATTAATACAAATGTAGAATATGTTTAGA
>NW_013621610.1:0-882 GCF_000695525.1 Brassica oleracea var. oleracea
TGTTTCACAACGTGAGATCTTATGGGATAACTCTTTGTGCCTTCTCAGTATCAATCTTTGCATCAAGTTTAGACTAGGATGGCTAATCTGGTCTTGCCATAAAGTGTATAATTTTCGTGGGATATATCAGTATGACCACCACAGCTCTTGCCTCTTATCATACTGATCTGTAGCATAGTTTTGATCAGTAGATTACATAGGTATAGTCTTGACCACTTTCTTAAAGGGTCTTAGGCGTTTTCTTTCTTTCTTAAATCTGAAGGAACTTGTTTCCTTTTGCCTATTGTTTCTATTTGGAAACCATATTAACTCAATGGGTCATATATTCTTGGGTGTATATAATGCCCTTTAGGCAATGCCTTAGCCATAGATTACTTACTAGGCTACTATACCATACCATAATGCCTTGTAGGCGATTTCTTTATCAATCATTCACATTATCAAGTAAGATCAGGCAAGATATAATAGTAATGAACTCAAATCAATTCTATTATTATATATAAAATCGTGAATGACAATTAGGTTTAAAGCAAAACACAAATCAAAGACTTAAAACACAATTAGCATATGGAGATCTTTCTTTAGTCAATAGACATGCCGGCCACACCATCAGTTACATTGGACACGGCTGCCTTGGATTCATCCTGATCCATATCAGTCTTAATTGCTTCAGGATATCTCATTTCACTGCTTCTCTTTAGCAACTTATCATTCTCAATTACCGTTAGGCAAGAGATCAGGTCATTATAGGTGGTGAAACCTCGTTCTATATAGATATGTTTTGACAACAGATTTCCTGGATGGAATGTGGAGTATGTCTTGAAGAGTAATATCCCTTGGATCGGCTGTGAGGAAGGTCTTTTCCAGTAAATCCTCCTCTGT
>NW_013621611.1:0-147 GCF_000695525.1 Brassica oleracea var. oleracea
CGACCGACAGAGAGAGACCGATATCGATCGACCCCCTTCACCTCCCATCGATCAACAGGCACCTCTCACCTACAGAGTGCAGTTACCATCTATTGATAATGACCGAATCAACGCACTCAGACCACCACCTAAACCTTTAGCAAACCC
>NW_013621611.1:237-882 GCF_000695525.1 Brassica oleracea var. oleracea
CTAATGAGAAGGAGATGGATGGTTTCACTAAGAGAGTCCTCAGAATCCCAGTGGAGAAACCTTTTGATGAAGTTTATTTCACACACCGGTTGTGGATGTTCTTCAGAGAGACTAAGGAGACTGAGGAGGACATTAGGAGAATATATCAGCATGTCAGGGAAAGGATGAAACTAAGGATCACATTGAAGAAGAAGAGTGATCCTGAGAAGTTTGCAATACCATGTGTGGTGAAGGGTATTGAATTTCCCAATGCACTTTGTGACACAGGAGCATCAGTCAGCATACTACCTAAGGTTATGGCAGACCAGCTGGGTCTGAAAATAGAGCCCTCATCAGAATCTTTCACCTTCGTGGATCTTTCAGAAAGGAGCTCAGGAGGCATCATAAGAGACCTTGAGGTACAGATTGGTAACCCCCTTGTCCCAGTAGATTTTCATGTCCTGGACATCAAGCTTAATTGGAACTCTTCACTTCTGCTTGGAAGAGCTTTCCTTGCTACAGTAGAAGCTGTATGTGACATGAACACCAACAGATTGTGTCTGACACTGATAGATGCAGACGTCCACTATGACCCAGTTCGAGTTATGAGACAACAGGTCAACCTCGTGGAGTTTGGAAATGATCTTGGCTACATTGCAGCATGCC
>NW_013621612.1:0-881 GCF_000695525.1 Brassica oleracea var. oleracea
GATTTGATCAACCAGTCATCGTCCAAGAAATGTGGTCCAGATGGAGTAAAGAAGCTACGAATCAGCAAGAAGAAGCTAAGCCATGCAGAGAAGATGATCAAAGGAGCTTTGACAGAACTCTACAAAGGGTAAATTATCTCAAAACTTACAGAAGCTTGAACATGTTAACCTTCATGAACATTCTCAAGAAATTCGATAAGGTAAGCCTTAAAAATAAAAGCAACTTTTAACCAAAGTTTATATAAGATTATAAGACTAATACTTTTATGTTTTAGATTACTGGAAAACAAATCCTTCCAATTTACCTCAAAGTGGTGGAAAGTTCTTACTTCAACAGTCAAGGTAACTAGAAAGTATCACTTTATCATACTTTCTTTAATATGATAAAAAGTGACAAAATAAATTTACTAACTGTATTGGGACTTTGTACAAGATTGGGGTTTACTTCAACACAATTCCAATAACCCTTGGCTTAGGAACCAACTCATGCTTCGCCAAAAATCTATTTACTACTTCTCTATTCTATGGTAAAGAAAAATACCAAACCATTTTATCACACAAATAGCACATGAATCTAGTGAAAAATATTCTTAATTCTCCAATTGGCTACAAACAGTTTTGCACTCAAGTTTTGAGAATGTGGATTACAGAGTCACAGGATTGTTCTTGGCTGCCTTGGAAGTTATCAGGAGAAACTTTTGCCGGTAAAATTAATCTCCCTTTTAAGGATCTCTTTTAAACGATTGCAATATAACAAAGACTCTCTTTATTAATCTTAAAGAAACTTCTCAAAACCTTAAGCACTTAAAACAATCTCTTGAAAAGTCTCAAGGATGCAACACTCTTGCATCTCTTTATATAGATAATATAATTTTCTAAAC
>NW_013621613.1:0-881 GCF_000695525.1 Brassica oleracea var. oleracea
ATCTAAAACTAAAACAACCACTAAATCTCCTTTTTATTCTAATCTCAATGGTAAATGTTTAGAGAAAATATTATAAAAAAAATAGCACTAAATATATAAAATTATAACCCAAACAAAAAATTTAGTTTTTGAGAAAATAACAATATCAATAAACTTCTCTTTTATTAAAAAATATGTTTCTACATATATTTTTTTTATTTTTTAATTATTTTGTCGTTTTATCAAGATTATTTTTCTTTAAAAAAAATCTTTTTTTTTTCTTACTTTGTCTTTTTTATCAAGTCCTATTTTTATTTTCAATCCTAAAACTTGAAGAATAAAAGACTAGAAATGACTTATATTAATTGGCTTAACTTAAACATGATTTGGATTTCTTATGATACAAATCTAACTGATAATGAAATAACATAAGTAAACAATATAATTGAATACATAATTGAGTTTTTATTCTTAATGATTAAAAGGAAGCACAAGACCATAATAATCAACACAACAAAAAAAAAAAAGAAAAAGACAACAACAATAATAATAAGAAATTCAACCTCACTCAAAAAAACCATGACATTTTCCGAACCACATAAGCAAACCCTTTTACCTAAAAAACATGCTTCCATCTTCATCAAACTCTCCAGTATCATAAGACATTCCATAATCATCCCTCAACTCTGTCAATAGAGGTATATGCCTTTTTTGCAAAAAACGCAATACGAACCGAAGGTTGGTTGGCCATCCTTTTCAAACACAACAGGCTGCCACATAAAGTTAGCCGACCAGCTATGGTTCTTAACCGACTAACATTACCAATCGCTTTCGCACTGACTAAGATTTCCGACAGAAGTTTATAAACTTCAGAGGCTTCGTCCCAACAGTCTTCACCCACA
>NW_013621614.1:0-881 GCF_000695525.1 Brassica oleracea var. oleracea
ATCCCATCTTTTTCTCCCAGCCGCATGTGGCTTTGATATATCATATTCTTTTCTTTCTTTTGACATTCTACGCTATTTTTGGAGAAGAAACCAGACCTTAGAGTTGGAGACTTGAGATTTTGCTACTTTGTAAAAGGAGAAGGCCATCTCTCTCGATTTAGAGAAGAACCCCCTGAACCCTATTACTTTATTTCAGTCATATTTCATGTTGCTTTATATCTCTGTCTCTGTGTTTTCTTGCTTCATGGCTGAGTAGTCAGCTTGCTTAGTCTAAGGTGTTAGGGTGTTAGATCCGTGAGCTTGACATTAATATGTTATAAATCGATTGTCTTCATTCACTGTTGTTCTTAAGGCTTGCATCAAATTAACAAATTAGTGCCTGATTCTAGGTTTAATCTATTCATCAAAAGTGTTATAGGTTGCTAGACATAACTTGAATGAGCATCATATCCCTAACCATCGAAAGTAGATCTTACGGTGTTTTGTGAACCTATCGGGCTTGATCTTAATGTTTGTCATCCCATCTCAGTCCAAACGACAGTTTAGGTACTGAGATCGATTGACAAAAGGTGAAGCACCACGACAGTGGGCTGATCTATCTTAAGTGATCCGAGTTCTAGACTTGTCTTTAATCGAACATGAATAATTGTTTGGCTCACACTTGTTTAACACCCGACCAAACCACCTTAGGCTAGCATTTTAATCATCTGAAATCTTTGATTAATCTTATTACTTGCTTGTTACGAAACCTTAACCTCAAAACCCCATCATTGTTTTAGCTAAGTATTGATCCCATAAAGATAAAGTGTAATTGTTTGTCTCTGTGGATTCGATTCTAATGTGCTACATCGACATACCATTCGATTGTGGTAGTGTGCACA
>NW_013621615.1:0-881 GCF_000695525.1 Brassica oleracea var. oleracea
CAGCAGAAATCACTAAAGTGACTTCTCTTTTAATATATAGGGGGATGATAAAAAAAATTAACTCGTTTAAAGAAATTAAAAGAAAATACTCAGATAATAATTTTCTTGCAAGTACTATCTTTTTGTGAAATAATATGAAGAAGTTTAAACCTAAATATAAATGTGAAAATAATTATTATTTTGGTTTATATTTTTGTAGCATACATTTATCTTTTAAAAATGAAAGTTAGTTATTTTTATGAAAATAATAAGAATACTTTTACATTTTTATTTTCTTAGGTTTTAAAAAAGAAATATCACTTAATTTATAGTTAGTTTTTCTATTTGATTTTTATTAAATAATTTTTTGTACTTGTAGGATTTTATAATTCGTTTTTATTTAAGATTTGTTTTTAAGAAATTAATATTTCTCTTATAATATCTTTCTCTAGTATCTTTAAAGATGAAAACATAAAAACTATTTTAAAAAGAAATAAAAACTTTCAAATAGCTTTCAAACGGATCATCTTCTTCACAGTTCCTATGGTGGCTGTAGTCATAGTTTAGTACACGTTACAGAATTGAAAGATTTAAGTGTAAACAACAATTAAAACGCATAAAAACTGAAGTTTTTTTGAAGAAATCCATGGCAGCCGCATAAGAAAACTGTAAAATCGACAAAATCCTAATAGGAAGACGAAGGGATAATTACGAGATTGCCACTCATTAAAAAAAAGGAAAGAAAAAATAAAAAAACCCATACTGAGATTCGAAACCGGGGCTGTGCTGCTAAGAAGGTAGGAGTGACCACCAGACCACGTGTTACAGTGGTGATCATTTAAATAAATCGCACTTTATATATATTGTTATTTTAAAATAAAATAAGCAAAACAAACATGATG
>NW_013621616.1:0-881 GCF_000695525.1 Brassica oleracea var. oleracea
ATTTGAATCTTCTTTGTTTGTTGATATTTGTTCATGTACTGCAGGCAAGCCTCATGCAAGCCACCGTGTAAACAAGGAGGCGGGGCACGCCGCATACAAGAAGGACGTCGAAACAGCTATCAAGCATTACTCCACAGCCATAGAAATTGACGATGAAGAAATCTCTTTGATCACAAATCGCCATGCTATTCATCTGAAGATGGAAAGGTGTTGTCTTTTATGAATTAATAGAAACCTTAGACCAGTTGTGTTTATAAGGAATATATTTGAATCGCTTACATAACTGTATAGACCAAACAAAATCACAATAATTCTTCAGTATATCTTTTCATATTTTCTTCGGTGTTCAGTTCGTGAATCAGGATGGTGATGAAGCTGTGGCTCAAGAGGATGAGATGGTTGAAGAAGCCTGAGATAGAGAAGAAACGAGATTCGGGGCCGGAGTTTGAAAAACAGAAGGAGAAGAAGGAAAGGAAGCATTAAGCTTTGAAGGAGAAAGAGATGGAGAGACCGAAACAAGAAGAGGTGAAGCGTTTAAAGAGGGAGGCTGTCGAGGCAGAGAAGAATAAGAAAAAGAGAGCACAAAGCATCAAGTTGCAGAGCGGAAAGCTGCTAGACTGAGTATGAGACAAGAGAAGGCACTTCCTCTTGACGGGTTCTGAGAAATGACATGATGCTACACATATAAGTACTCCTTTCTTTGCAACTCATAACTTATACTTCGCTCATTAAAGGTCAAACTATTAGTTAGTCTATGTGATGGTATAAAACTTTAATTGTATCACAAATCTATCTCTATAGATTTAGGAGTCAGCAGAAGTTGTTTGACTTTTTGTTGATGGTAGATGAATTCTCTGGTAAGTTCTTTGAAGAAACATAAA
>NW_013621617.1:0-880 GCF_000695525.1 Brassica oleracea var. oleracea
GGCCGTACCATGGCCGTACTGGCCCTATCTTTGCACCACACTTCCATTTTCTCTCTAACTCCTCCCAAAGCCTTCACATGATCAGTCTAAGTCTTTCCTTGACTTAACTTCACAAGATAACTACTTCAGAACACCTCTGAAGCTTGATTGAACTCTTCTTGACATCTTCTAGAGCTTGCCCTATTGTTGTACAAGCTCTATCTTCTCTTCAGTTCAACACTAAACTCTACAGAACACTTGTTGGCAAATTGATTTATCTAACCATCACAAAGCCTGATATATGTTTTGCTGTGAATCAGGTGAGTCAACACATGCAGCTTCCCAAGGAACATCATTGGCTTATGGTGGAGAGGCTGCTGATGTATCTAAATGGCTCGCCGGATCAAGGGTTTCGGATGGGATGCAATGGAAGCACAGAAGTGGTGGGGTATTGTGATGCTGATTGGGCAGGAGATAGAGCTGACAGGAGATCAACTACTGGCTATTGCACATTCATTGGATGCAACTTGGTGACTTGGAAGAGCAAGAAATAGAAGGTGGTATCATGTTCAAGTGCTGAAGCTGAGTATAGAGCCATGCTGAAGCTTACAAACGAGTTGGTGTGGATCAAAGGCATCTTGAAGCACTTGGAGATTGATCAAGCCACTTCAATGACAATGCATTGTGACAATCAGGCTGCCATTCACATTGCATCCAACTCTGTGTTCCATGAGAGAACCAAGCACATTGAGGTTGATTGCCACAAAGTGAGACAAATGATTGTGCTAGGAGTGATCTTGCCTTGCTATACTAGAAGTGAAGATCAGTTGGCTGATGTGTTCACCAAGGCTGCGAGACAAAAGACTATAGAGTCCATTCACATCAGATTGGGACTCATAGA
>NW_013621618.1:0-321 GCF_000695525.1 Brassica oleracea var. oleracea
TTAACATTTGTAGTTAGAATTTATGGTAGATGATTAATTATTTTTTTAAAAAAGTTTGAAGTTAAATGTTTTATGGTATATGTCAAAGTATGTGGTTCAAGGTTTAGGGTTAAAGGTTCGAAATAGATATGGTTTGAGATAATGTTTTGAAAATATAAAACTTTATAATTTTATATTTATATTTGTAGTTTAAATTTTAATACATTATAAAATATTATAATTTTATATTGAAAATATTGAACCCTTAGACTAAAATCAATCAATGGTCATGAAAAAAACAATATAATTTGTAATTTTAGTTCTTTTCAATTTGTTTTAAAA
>NW_013621618.1:389-880 GCF_000695525.1 Brassica oleracea var. oleracea
AAATGATTAAAATTTGAGTTTAACTCAAAACTACATAAACTTTAAACCTTAACCTTAAACTTTAAATAATTATAAAAAAATTGTATTTAATGTTCAAAGTTAAACTTTAAATTTTTATAAATTTATAATTCTATAGTTTATAATTTGAGGTTTATATTTAAGAAAAGATTAAAGTTAGAGTTTTGTAAGTCAGAATTGTATAAGTGATTGTAAGAGAACATATATCTCAAGATCAAGTTAAAGTCTCAACTTGAAGGTTAAGAAACTATACACATTCGGTGGATATATATTCACTTGATATTGATAAGATGATCTTCAATATAACTTCTTAAAGTACTTGAATTCAGTTTTCTGATTTTAGGGTATGTTTGAGTTATTGTTGATTTATATAAACGATACGGCTGAGTTATCTAAACATTTTTTTATTTTAGGGTATGTTTAAGATATGGCTGAGTTATGTAAACGACACGGCTGAGATATATAAACGACAC
>NW_013621619.1:0-880 GCF_000695525.1 Brassica oleracea var. oleracea
CAAGATTCTATCCAAGGTAGCAACAACCAGTATCCGGGACTTTGGTTGTGCAAGAGTTTCTTTCCCCGGGTTTAATGCAGTTGGCAGAGAAGATTACTTTTACAAATCTGCCGATCTCATTTTCTTTAATGACTGGTTAGATCAGGTCAATGCTGTTAGAACATTCAGGCTTAAGTGCTACCAACTGGGTAATCCAGAGGCCATCTACTTGCGAGGTATGTATGAATACTTCATCCTCCATTTACTTGATGAAGGAAGGGAAAAAATTCATCTTGCTGGTGAGAGAGGATGCTTGTTGGCCAAATATGTAGATGGTATGATGAACTTAGCATTTAGCATTGATCATAGAGGATTGGTTCACAACTATCCTGATTTTACTCGTGAATATGCTGATCGTATGTATCACATGATCGCTAGTTGGTGGCTCTCTGGCCATAGGGGTTACGGTAAACCTGAAATGTTTATGTCTCTATTTGAAAGAATAGATCCCAACGTCTGCTATGATTGCTGGTGCTCCGCAATAATAGAACCAGTGTTGGTAGTCTCCATAGATGGATCAAGAACACGATGGAAATGCGATCGTTGTTTATGGCAATGTGCAGATTGGGACTTCTGCAATGAAATTCATTTGATCTAATGAGGTTTTAGGGGAGTGTATTCAATCTAAAATTTGAGGTGATTTGATTTCTAATGAGGTTTTAGATGATTTTAAGGAATTGCAGAGAATAAAATGATTTTTGTTAAACCACTCTAGAATATCACCTAAAACTATGAGATTTGAGTTTTAATTTGTTTAACTAAGAAACTTCACCCAAACAGTCTTAAATCACCTAAAAACTTTAAAATTCCACAACTTAAAATATTTTCAATAACAGTGAAT
>NW_013621620.1:0-880 GCF_000695525.1 Brassica oleracea var. oleracea
GCCATGGCTTCTACACCGTAGGCGAGGGAGAAAGGTGTCGATTTAGTTGATCCTCGCGGCGTTGTGCGATGGCTCCATAGGACACCATCGAGCTCGTCGGCCCAGTGACCCTTTTTCAGATCCAGACGCTTTTTAATGCCATCGATGATGAGTTTATTGGAGGATTCTGCCTGGCCGTTACCTTGCGGGTAACGAGGAGTGGAGGGGCTTAATCGAATGTTCCATTTGCCACAGAACTCCTTGAAGTTGCCTGACATGAACTACGATCCGTTATCGGTAACGATCTCATAAGGTAAACCGTGGCGGCAAATAATATTTTTACAGACGAAACCGCGGACTTCTTTGTCCGTGACTTGAGCGTATGCTTCAGCTTCGATCCATTTGGTAAAGTAGTCGGTGAGGACGAGGAAGAAGCGTCTTTGGCGGGAACTGGGAAGTGGTCCAATGATGTACATTTCCCATCGCATGAACGGGTATGGGGCAGTGGTTGTTCGCAACATTTCGGTTGGACAATGGATACTAGGTGCATGCCTTTGGCACTTGTCGCAGCTTCTCGCGTAAGACTCGCAATCTGCGTTCATTGTTGGCCAGAAGAAGCCTAAGCTCCTTACTTTGATTGCTAATGCACGTCCGCCCGAATGATTTCCGCCAGCGCCTTCGTGCGTCTCCGCCATAACCCTTGCTGTCTCGTCGCCATGAATGCATTTTAGGAGCACTTTACTCGCGGTCCAGCGGTGTAGTTCATCGTCAAGAACGACGTAATGGGCGCTGCGTGTTTTTAGTCGGCGAGCTTCCCATTTGTCGATAAACTCAGTTCTCCAATCAGGACCAACTCCGTCGTCGTCTGGAGTAGCGGGTTCGATGACCGGGGCAACGAGGG
>NW_013621621.1:0-219 GCF_000695525.1 Brassica oleracea var. oleracea
CTAAGCAACGTCTAAAACGTGGCAGACCAATTGGTTCCAAAGACAAACATCCTCGGAAATCCAAGAAAGGTGCTGGATCCGAGAGCATCAAGGAAACTGTCCAGGACATAGATGGATCGGTCGAGCCGACCAGAATGGTCGAGCCGAGTGTACCGACCACACCCGATGATCCGGCCGTTCCTCCAAGTGAGGTCCGGGACGCTGGACTTCACGGGACAC
>NW_013621621.1:364-880 GCF_000695525.1 Brassica oleracea var. oleracea
ATTGGATCAAATGGAAAGAAGCTATAAACGTGAAGTTAGAATCATTAAGGAAAAGAGGCGTTTTTTGCCCCATAATCCGGACACCCAGAGATGTCAAACCAGTGGGATACAAATGAGTCTTTGTAAGGAAGAGAAATGAGAAAGGAGAAGTAGTGAGATACAAAGCACGGCTTGTAGCACAAGGATTCTCACAGAGACCAGGGATAAACTATGAGGAAACTTATTCCCCTGTGGTGGACGCAACTACATTAAGATATTTGATCAGTCTGGCCGTGAAAGAGAAGCTTGATCTGCGCCTAATGGATGTAGTAACTGCGTATCTGTACGGTCCACTGGATAATGAAATACATATGAGAGTTCCAGAGGGTATTGAGCTTAAAGATAAGAAAGGTTCTCGAGAACAACATTGCATTAAGCTGAATAAAGCCTTATATGGTTTAAAGCAATCAGGTCCAATGTGGTACAACCGATTATCTGAGTACCTAACGAAAGAGGGTTATAAGAATGATCCAATAA
>NW_013621622.1:0-880 GCF_000695525.1 Brassica oleracea var. oleracea
AAGAGAAGCTTGGCCAACAAAGAATTATGGCTGGTTGCATGACTCTGCAAGTTTATGTTTGTGATTTGTTTGGCTCAGTGTCCATTATGAATAAATCCATTCTGATTGTGGTCTTTGTAATGTAACAGCACATGGCTGCAGCAATGCATATGTTTCACAGACGCTCCATGCAATCCCAGTCTCCATATTATTCTCCTCGAATTGCATTCCTTGACTGCTGGTTTGTGAACTCATGGGTTAACGACTACAAAAAGTATGATGAGACAAATGAGTTGCCAGAATATTTTAGCATGGCTTTTAATGGAGAATACCCAGCTGAATTTGTCACGGGTAAGAAGTGGCTTAAAGATGTTGACTCTCTCTTCCTCTGCCACCATGTCGCGACCACTGGGTTGCTTTCACATCGATCTGCAGAAGGAGGTAATACATGTGTATGATAGCATTCGAACTTGGGTGCCTGTATCGATCTGCAGAAGGAGGTAATACATGTTTATGATAGCATTCGAACTTGGGTGCCTGATAAGAAGATGCAAGAGGAGTGCATGCCGTTTACGAAAATGCTTCCTGCATTGCTTAACAAGATGGTCGATCCTAAGTTGAGAACAAAGCCTGACAAGCAGTTCACCTACTGTAGGTACAAGAAGATCCCCCAAAATGAAGACCCAGGAGATTGCGGCCTGTACACTCTGAAATACATTGAATGTTTAGCTCTGGGTATAATTTTGTAGGCTTAAGTGATCAGATCATACCAGCAATGCGATTGAAGATGGCTGCAGAGATTTATGATGAGGTGGCTATGGAGGATTAGGAAGTATAACTTGTAGTCTGTTTTTTTTTTTCTCGGATGTATAACTGTAGGTTTTTACTTATTTTTGGATGG
>NW_013621623.1:0-880 GCF_000695525.1 Brassica oleracea var. oleracea
TCCGACGAAATTCCGACGATTTTTTCCCTCAGAATCCTTGATGTTTTTTTGTAGTGAATAACATGTAGAGATTTTTTAACGTGAAAATCACCACCAACCAAAACATCATTACACCATGTACATCTTGCCAGCCATAACCACACAATCATAAGGCCACATGTAACCACTCATTGTCTCTGCCGTTGTCTTCTTAGGCTCCCACATTTGTGTTTCTGTATTGAACACCGCCATGTTACTGCAGTATCCAGTTACATATATTTTCCCGTCAATGATGTCAGCAACTGAAACAGACATGGTTACATTCATGCTAGGCAGTAGATGCACCGTTTGGGATCTACAGTCAATGCTTATCGCCTTCGTTGGAATTTTTATATGGTGGTAAGAGTTCAACCCACCAAACACATATATCCTTGACCCCACCGCAACAAAGCCTCCCCTGCGAGGCATTTTGGGAAGAGAAGGGATAAGGACCAAGCTGTGATTACCGTTGGCTTTCCGGTAGAGAACATAGCAATAGTGATTATCGTTTTCTTTGTTACAGAGGACAACATAGAGAGAGTGTTCCGTGCATCCTAACAATGATCGTCTTGCGTATAGCTCATGGGAGGTAACAAGTGATCGGAAGTGCTTGGAAACAAGGGAGAGTTTTGGATAGTAGCATCTCCCTACACGTGCTAAGATGTCAACGATGATGTCTTCGGGAAGTGACGGGATCAGAGACGGCGGTTCTGACGATTCCTCCTTCGTTGACCTAGTTTTAGACGACATCCTCAAACTATCCTCCAATATGAGAGGGAAACGCACAACAACCCTAACTTTAGGCGAGAGAAGAAAGCCCAAAACATTAAAATTTAGTTTACATAGCTTTAATCAAATACAC
>NW_013621624.1:0-880 GCF_000695525.1 Brassica oleracea var. oleracea
TTTAGAAATTTTAAAACAACACTAAAGATCATAGGCTTCATTATACATAATATTTACCGAAAAACTCAATATTTTCGTAGGGACACATAGATTTTGAGAAAAATTCAAAAATATTAAAATTACTGTTTTAATGCATAGTTGCATCATTCACTAACATATGATGAAAGTCAAAGAGGTTGTCTCCGGTTTTCCAGAGAATAGCGATTTTATAGTGGTTAGTCCACCAATTTAGGGAATATTATGAAGTTTTACTAAATTAATTGACAAAAAATGAAAACGATGCCTATGTACCGTTAAAGAGCCTTTAATATACATTAATATAAATGTAGAATGTGTTTAGAAATTTTAAAACAACACTAAAGATCATACGCTTTAACAAATAGATTTTAAGAAAAATTCAAAAATATGAAAATATTGTTTTAATGCATAGTTGAATCATTCACTAACATATGATGAATGTCAAAGTGGTTTGGAATTTTTGTTGTCTCCGTTTCTCAAGAAAATAACGTTTTTATACTGGTTAGTTCACCAATTTAGGGAGTATTATGAAGTTTTACTGATATAATTGACAAAAAAATTAAAACGATGTCCATGTACCATGAAAGAGAGTTTAATACACATTAATACAAATGTAGAATGTGTTTAGAAATTTTAAAACAACACTAAAGATCATAGGCTTCAGTATACAGAACATTTACCGAAAAACTCAATATTTTCGTAGGGGTTAACACATAGATTTTGATAAAAATTTAAAAATACTATTTTTAATACATAGTTGAATCCTTAAATAACATATGGTGAAGGTCAAAGAGGTTTGGAACTTTTCCTGTCTCTGTTTCTCTAGAAAATAGCGATTTTATAGTGGTTAGTGCACCAATTT
>NW_013621625.1:0-879 GCF_000695525.1 Brassica oleracea var. oleracea
TAATCCTCAAAACCAAAGTTATCAATGGCTCCTGTGTAGACTTCTAAACCTATGATCGTCTTCTTCATCTCCTCGTTCGATCTCTTTCCTTGAAAAAAATGATTGATATTATTAATAAGAGCTTATGTAATTGAGAAATCTAGTAACAACGAATCAAAGCAACACATAAGAGAAGAAGTAATCAACTAATCAAGCTTACTTAACCACCACTGGTCAAGAACAAATCTTTCAAAAATCGTTGATGCATGCAACATCAATACAAGTCTAAACACTGATAAACAACATTCCTTTGATAGATCCATTCCATACACAACAAACTCAGCTTCTAAGCAATACCATAAACAAAATCAAAAAAGAAAAAAAGGTGAGAGCTTTCTTCACTTACGGGTCGAAGAAAAAAAAAGATAAGATCATCAGCTTCGTCTTTCAATCCATCTTCGACTTCTTCCATTTCTCTATCTTTTATTCTTCTTTTGAGGCTCTTCGACGAAAAACATAATCGATGATGTTGAATCCAGAGAGAGAAGATGAGTGATCGAGATTGGATCAAAATCGCCCGACGGATTGTAACACCGACGAGGAGGAGACGACATAAATAATTTTTTGGATCAAAATCGCCAGAGATAGAAGATTGCATGATCGATTGGAGGAGGAGGAGAAATAATGATTTTCGGATTTCTTCCCCCACGAAGAGGGAGACGACATAAATGCTCGGTCCAATACCAGGCTGACACGTACCAGGTTCTTACTGATTCTTAAAGTCTCATTTCTATCACCGGTTCTCTTGTTTATTAGCATTTTTTATTTATTTATTTGGTCCAAAAGCAAGAGAACCCCCTTTAAGAGACATGGATGGAGGTGGTCTTAGTATCAGTCACC
>NW_013621626.1:0-879 GCF_000695525.1 Brassica oleracea var. oleracea
AATTTATTAGATTTCGAGATAGCTCTCACCTTCCCAGATAAACCTGAGGTTGATTCATCGAGATCTTGTGCTTCTTATCACAAGACATGGAGATTGAAAGATTCAGATCAGTAAGGAGACCGACTAAGTCACTTGCGGTGGCGGACATGGACCCATACTCTGACTCTCCTATTTTTACTTATTTCCTTCTTTTCCCGTAGGATCTCCCAAGAAAAAGCCAATATCCTGAGAGTGATCTAGAAATTCCCACGAAGGCCAATCAGCATCACTAAAACAAGAGCAAGTTGAGAGGAAGGTGTCAAGTGCAGACAATTCAGAGAAGATATCTCAACAATCTTTTGAAAGCGTTTAATAGGAAGGAATAGAAACAGGAATCTAAACCTTCTTTTCTATCTAAGGTCTCATCAGAAATTGTGAAAGTTCACTGAGTAAGCTATGTCAGGTCTGGTTATGCTAGCAACCACCAAGAATGCTACGATAGAGATGAGGATTAGCAAAGTGGAACTTCCAACAGCAGAGCAGACAAAGAGGACCCAGAAGTGACTATGGGAGAAGGGAGAGGTTCTTTCCATGCCAGCCTTGACCAATAGATCAGTAATGTTTTGAGAAAGATAGAAGCAGAAGTTCTACTCACTTTTTGACCAAGATTGAGCCAGATACTTTATAGAAAAGATGGCATTTTTGATGCATACTATGTCATCAATATTCAGAGGATTGGACCATGTGATTCTAAGATCATCAACATATACTAGAATGTACAGAGCATGACCACCGCTCATAAAGAGAGAGAGATAAAGTTGACTGAAAACCAAGCTCAGAGAGTTCTTTCAAATTCCAGAGATGAGGCCTTTTGGCGAAGCCAAGTTTCTTTCGGGCCAC
>NW_013621627.1:0-879 GCF_000695525.1 Brassica oleracea var. oleracea
TCCAACAGATTCTCTCCACTCCTTGTGTTGCATAGCTTCTTCATATGCTCTTGGAATCTATTCCTGATCCAATTCACTGATGAAGACTTGATGATCTTCTGGATATTGAGCAAGGGAGCATACTGCACTTATTGGGTGAGCTACAGCTTCAGCATTGAAGTAAACTTCTGTGTTGATCCACTGTGAGGGTTTCCTGATCCTTGTACTCCTTCTCGAAAGTTGTACCTGCTCAGGTTCTGCTTCATTTCCTTCACTTGGCGCCTCTACTTGAGTCTCAACATCTGATTCTGAAGACAGCTTGTGGCGTTTTGAGCAGATGCAGGACACACATGTAGCTCCTGGCATATCGTCACCTAGGTTGTTGTCCCTGCCCTGTCCAAACGCATTATAAGATATTAGACTGTATGTTAAAAGGAAAAGTACATAGTATGAGAAAGAGTTTGTTAACATGTAATGCCAAAGTTGCAGTAGGGCTAAGCTAGTAGCGATCAAAGAAACATGTGTGTATAAAACTAACTAACCATGAATAGATGGATGATAATAACCAAAGCATCAACGACCTATTTAAACTTCACATCCCTCAAGACAAGAACCCTTCTTGACTCTGGATCATAGCACTTATACCCCTTCTGAGTTGGAGAGTAACCAATGAACATAGCTTTTGAGCTTTTAGCATCAAGCTTGTTCCTCAGCTCCCCAAGTATCATCACAAAACAGAGGCATCCAAACACACGCAAATGGTCCAAAGATGGTTTGGTCTTATTTAGAACCTCAAAAGGAGACATGTCGTTGAGGACTTTAGTTGAAGTTCTATTGATCAGATAAGTAGCATACATCACATCATCACTCCAGAATCTTTTTGGAACATTGGTGTGGAAC
>NW_013621628.1:0-879 GCF_000695525.1 Brassica oleracea var. oleracea
AAACCTAATAATTTTACAAGTTTGAATGAAATTGCTTCATTCATGACTAGAATTCAAATCGGTTAACTATTTTTTTGTGTACATAATCAGTTAGACATGGATATCCAAGTCCATTCGAATATAAATCAATTTTATTTGGATATTGGGTTTTTGGATTTTAAAATTAAAATCCATGTGAGTATTATAAATTTTTGGACGGGGTTTGAATCTCTTTCCGGGTCTGGGTAGGTTCGTAAGAAATTAAAATATCCAAATAACCTATGGATTTAAAAAAATCATTAAAATTGTATAAAAGAAAAAAAAATCAAAATCAAAACTCGCGCGGGTGCGCGGGTCAAGATCTAGTTTGTTTTTATAATACATATACTTAATATACGTATAACCACTAAATTAGTCTATAAAATCAGATTTCATTTACATTTTTGGTAGTTCATTACATTGCAGTTGCACAAGACAGTCATATGCCTATGGCCCGTTAAGTTAAGTCCAAAAATTTTTATATTTGTTTTCATAATACATGTACTTAACCTAAAGAGAAATTTCCTAAGATAACCATTTTTAATTTTTTTTGTCACAAAAATAGTCCTCAATGAGGTAAACGACCAAAAGAAGTTTTATTAAAGGATAAAAATACATTTACACCGTAGGGTTAACTAATCTAGACTTAGAGTTTAAAGTTAAGGTGTGAGGTTTTAAAGACAAGATGATAAAATTTTAAAAATTAAAATTAAAATTTTCAAAATTAAAAGGGACTACAAATTAAATAATTTTGGGAACTATTTTTGTGACAAAAACTTAAAAAAAATAGCTATTTGAGAGAATTGCCCTAATTTAAAAGACCTTTAAATACTTTCTGGTTTTATACCTATATAATTAAAT
>NW_013621629.1:0-879 GCF_000695525.1 Brassica oleracea var. oleracea
TTCGTTCTCTACTATCATATTGTGCAATATGACACAAGTTTTCATTACCTTTCCTATCTTTGCCTTGTCCTATTGTAGAGCTGGGTTTTTAACAATTGCAAACCTCGATTGCAATACTCCAAAAGCCCGTTCGACATCTTTTCTGGCGGATTCTTGCTTTTCAGCAAATTTCTCGGCTTTACGACCTTGAGGAAGTGGGATGGATTGGATAAATGTTGCCCAATTTGGATAAATTCCGTCAGTAAGATAGTAGGCCATACGATAAGTGTGGTTGTTGACCTTGAACTTAACTTTAGGTGCTCGACCATGTAAGATGTCATCAAAAACATGTGACCGATCTAGAACATTGATATCGTTGAGGGTACCTGGTAAGCCGAAAAATGCGTGCCATATCCAAAGATCTTGTGATGCAACAACTTCTAAGACAATTGTCGGCTTTCCTGAACCACGTGTGAACTGACCTTTCCAAGCCGTTGGGCAGTTTTTCCACTCCCAGTGCATACAGTCGATGCTGCCTATCATCCCCGGAAACCTTCGTACCTCTCCAACATCGAGTAATCGTTGAAGATCCTCGGGGGTAGGTCTTCGTAGAAACTCATCTCCAAACAACTGTATTATTGCAGGACTTTCCACCAAATTGGAAGGTGATTTCTCCTGTATTTAGATTTTTGCTATAATAGTTGATGCACCTATTAAAATCAAAAATAAATACAATCAATGATGCGAGCATACGTATAGCTGCCGTACACTTTTGAAGGGGAGAAAGCCCGTACCTTCCCGCAGCATCTCTTGTTTGCTGAAAGTATGAAACTTCACTACTTAGACGCTCGAAAATGTGAAGGAACAGTGGTTTGTTCATTCGAAAACGCCTCCTAAACA
>NW_013621630.1:0-879 GCF_000695525.1 Brassica oleracea var. oleracea
TCCGATTGATGTATTTGATTTTGTGTAGTGTGTTTTATGAATAAGATTTGGGAGTTTGTTTTATGAATAAGGTAATATGGGGTTTGTTTTATGAATAAGGTAATGTGGGAGTTTGTTTTATGAATAAGCAAATGTGGGAATTGTGATTTGGAATGGAAATAAAGATGGGGTTTGGAATATATGATGTAGAAAATAAGGAATATGGGGTTTGGGGTTTCGAATTTTAGGGATTTAAACATAACACTCGTTAATTCCACATAAGTAAAAATCGTCGTAAAGGACTCGTAAGCCAACGAGGAAATAACAACGAAATATAAAAATAAAGAACGCGGGGCTCGTTAATTCCAAATAAGCGCGAATCGTCGTAAAAACCACGTAGGATGAAATTATCGTAAACACCACGTATCCGAAATCGTCGTAAACACCACGTAAGAGGAATCGTCGTAAACACCACGTAGGACGAAATCGTCGTAAATACCTCGTAGTGTAAAAACTAGAAAAAAAAGAAAAAGGAAAAAGATACCAGATTCACATGTGGCAAGACTTCCAGCAATTATAATACGTAAGTCTCGCCCACATGAATTCTAATATTTTCTTCTTTTCCTTTTTTCAAATATTTATAATTTGAATAGGATTTGGCTGAGGAGTGTGATTTGAGATAGGGTGTGATTTGGGAGTTTGTGTGTGGTTTGAGAATGAGAGTTTTGAGTATATTTATAGGAAAGCGCGGCTCGTCAATTCCACGTAAGCAAAATCGTCGTTAATACCTCGTATATAAAAACACGGGCCTTTGTAATTCCTCACTATTTCCTCGTACAATAAAACACGGGCTTTTGTAACTGCTCGCTATTTCGTCGTAACCTTACAAGGAATTTGCGA
>NW_013621631.1:0-577 GCF_000695525.1 Brassica oleracea var. oleracea
AGTTTAAATTGCTATTCATTTGTTGAATTTACTCTTGCAATTTTCATCTGCAAAGTTCATCAACATATCACTTTCCAAGTTTTGAATTTTTCAGGTACCAATGGTTAAGAAAACTAAGGGAAAGTCGGATGCTGAGAAGCAAGAAGCTGAGAGACAAGAATCTGCATTGAGAGGGAAAGCTTTATCCTCGGAGTAGACTGGCTCTAGGACACAGAGGACTTCTCGACAGTAAACCTTGGCTGCAAAAAAGGCAAAAGAGCAGGAGAAGAGGGCAGGAAAAAGTGTAGCAGTTGCCACAGATGAGGAGAGTGGCGATGAAAGTGCGGATGAGCAGGCTCCTACAAAGAGGGCCAAGATGTCAAAAGGGAAGGAGGTTGCTGTTGATAGAGACAGGGCGAAAACTCCATCTGTGGAAGAGTTGTATCATCATTTGCTGAATGGGGTGACTTGGACTCCAACCAGATTCGCCGACCTTGATTTGCTGAAGGAGTTGGGTCTCGATTCTGATATTGAGGCAATGCTGAGGTACATGAAGATGCCCAAACTCCTCACCATGGCCTACCCTGTCTACAGGGAT
>NW_013621631.1:723-879 GCF_000695525.1 Brassica oleracea var. oleracea
GACTTAGCAGACTACTCCCTTCCAAAATGTGAAAACCTCCCCATCGAGCTTTGGAAGTTGATCACTGGAAACAAGCACTATACCGGGGCTGACAAGTACTCACATATCAGGCACCCGTCTGTACGCTACCTCCATAGGATGCTCGTCCATGCATTC
>NW_013621632.1:0-663 GCF_000695525.1 Brassica oleracea var. oleracea
GGCCGAAAGTCGTCGCGGAAGGATCTTGTATCATCAACGGGGTATAGTCCTTAAGAATTTTGACGATTGTTTCAAGTAAATATTTTTTTTTATAACGTGTTAATCGGTTTCGCAGGGCTTGAACTTGCTTGGATCGGCCTTTGAGGCGAGCCATAAGTAAATATTTTTTTTTATAACGTGTTAATCGGTTTCGCAGGGCTTGAACTTGCTTGGATCGGCCATTGAGGCGAGCCATAGAGAAGCCATGATCTATCGCTTTAAAGCGGAGAAAGCGGAAAAGGATCTTTCTCGCATGCAAGGCTAGATGTTGGAGTGAGATGCGCAACTCGCTCGTGATCATGCGAGGGCTGTTCGCAAGGCGGAACGGAAGGGCAAGAGGGAAATTGTCGAGGTGATGAAGACTCGCGCCTCTCAATTCCAGGTTGAGTACGGGAACCTCAACGATGCTTTCAACTCGCTAGGCAATTTCCGTGAGTGTCGCGGTTCAGTTGGGAGCCTTTGGAAGACGCGGGCGGACGATTACGTTTTCGAGAAGGAGATAGAGTTAATGAAGGGTGGCATGAAGGGTGGCATGAAGGATCATGCTCGCGCTGAGGGGCTCATTCCTCCGATCGACGGGAGGATCCAGGGATTTTGGGATCCCATCCCGGTTTCTCCTGATAC
>NW_013621632.1:743-879 GCF_000695525.1 Brassica oleracea var. oleracea
CGATTCTTCTTCGGCTTCCGCTTCCTTGTCCGGGAATTGTAACTTTGATCTATGAGAGGTGAGTGTTTTACGGGAAGAAGTTTTTTCCTTTATCTAGTCTTTTGCGGCCGAGTGTGGCTTTCGTTCATATATGTCT
>NW_013621633.1:0-879 GCF_000695525.1 Brassica oleracea var. oleracea
ACTTTTAATGTGTATAGATAGGACTGTAGAAGTACTTCAGGTGCCCTAGATCCTAAAATCTACGCTAAGTATTTGATTATGATCAAGAGTATAATCTAGGAAAGATAAAATGATGTAGGCAACGATATCTTTAGAACACAACGATGTAATCAGTTTCCAGTAGGCAAAGATGGATTTTATTGATGAATAAGGGTGAATATAATGACTGAAATGAGATCGACGTTACAAACGAGATCGATAAGAGAAAGATCTAAAGCTAGTTGAAAACAAGATCGATGTATGGGTGTAGCTCTCTCCTCTAGGGTTTTCCACGTGAGCTCTCTCGTGTCCATCGATCTCTTATTATAATGGGCTGCTACCGCGATCTCCACAACTATTCCGCGATCTTTGGCTCCTTGAATAGATCTCTTCATGCTCGTCGCAGTCGGGCCTCTTCGGTGGTCGCGTGGCCCAAGTCATTTAGGTCCAATTACCTAATTGACCGGTATTTGGGTCCAACATTTGTCCCCCAATCTCTTTTCTTCAGGAGGAATCAAGGGAGATGATCTATATAGGTTTTGTACGTTACTTCGTGTACGCTTTTTGGTTTGTCCGTGTAACGGCTATATGCGCCTTAGGGCGAATCATTAAATACCTCGGGCCTAGCGATAGAGCCTTTAGGGCTTGCGGTGGCTTATAAGTACCCGAGAGCATTTCTACGTTGTCTTAATCCTCTTCTTCTTTTCCTTCTTTTGCAATCAAAGACTTTTCGTTGATAATATGGCTTCATCGTTCTTATGTTCTCTTCTGACGACCACGGATAAACGGCTCGAGGAACTTTATACCGTCCACTGTGTCGATCGGGCCATCGTAGTTGACTTGGCTTCCACGACTAAATCT
>NW_013621634.1:0-879 GCF_000695525.1 Brassica oleracea var. oleracea
GTGAAGGCTTCGTGTAAAGTCGTTACGTGGTCAAAATTCGGAGTAACGCTTAGAGGTGCCAAATCCCAAACCTGTATAGCAAATGGGCAGTCAAAGAAGAGATGGATGGCGTTCTCCGGCTCAAGGCAATGTGGGCATAGACCAGAAACATTGATACCGCGACGATGTAGTTCGTCACCTAAGGGAAGCGCTCCCCTGGCCATCTTCCATAGAAATAGTTTCTGCTTCGGGGATGTGTTCTCCCGCCACACATGCTTTTGCCACTTGAAGGATGTAATCTGTGGGAGTGGTTCATGTTGGCCGTCGTTGACTTCTCGGAGTGCATAGTAGCCAGAACTTACACTATAGATCCCTGTCTTGGTCTTATACCAGCAGTAAGAATCTTCTACATTAAGGAGACTCGGCTTGATGAGGTATATTTGTTGAGCTACATCAGGGAAGATAGATTCAACCAACTGGTGGTTCCATTCTCCCGCTCCCCGCGTGATCAGGTCAGATACAAAAAGATCTTTACTTTCTTCCGTTGGCGGTCCAAAGGGCATGGTTCGTGTCGAAGGTGATATCCAAGAGTCAGACCAGATTTTGGTCGTATTCCCATTTCCAATAGCCTTGCCGACCTGCAATTTCAGGAGTTTGCAACCCGCTATCACGCCTTTCCATCCGTGAGATGCTGATTTGGGACATGTTGCCGACAGGAAGCTGGTGCTATGGCAGTATTTGCCAATGAGAAGTCGGGCCAGGAGACACTCCGGTTCCGTTAGGATTCGCCAGGCGTTCTTAGCCAGCATAGCTGTATTGAAGTCTTGGATGTCACGAAAACCAAGACCACCCGCATCCTTGTGTTGAGCTAGAGAGTCCCAAGATATCCAACTAAGCTTC
>NW_013621635.1:0-878 GCF_000695525.1 Brassica oleracea var. oleracea
CTTTTTCTGATCTTTAAAATCAAACACCACGCCCTTACCCTTATCCAGCTTAGTAGTGAAGATAGGGGCTGGCTCCAACCTAAGCACAGCTTTCTGTCCCAAAGGATCATGCTCCAAATCCTTTAGGGAGTTTATGATTCTTTCTTTCCTTGCCATCTGTTCTGGACCATTTGCTGTAAGAAGATATTGACGCATTCCTTCCAGAACTTCTTCAGCAATTTTCAGTCTCCCCGTAGCCGGGTTAACTCCTACTTGGCTTTCCTTTATCACACCGAAAAGAGGGTCTGATTCTTTGATTATCGGAGCCGGAGATAATGCGATTCTCTGAGTAACAGAAGTCTCCACATCTTCAGACTGAGACGCCTTTTTTCTATCAAAAGGACAGTGGTCTTGATCATGCGTCAGTCGTTGGCAAGTGTAGCATCGCTTTTGAATACGTTCGTAGTCGTAAAGGATGCTTACGACTTCTCCTCCAAGCAAAGTCACTTTCTTTGCTCTTCTGAGAGGTTTTGTGAGATCAAATCTGACCTTCACTCTGACATAATCAGTGGTCTGAGGTTTGTCTGGATCAAAGGCCACTACTATCACCATACCGGCAAAATCTCCTAGAGCAGTGAGGGCTTTGGAAGTGTAGTGATTAACCGGTATGTTCCGCATCCGAACCCATACCTCAATGAACTGTAGATAGTCAGGAGGAGGTTTAGCTACCCATCTTTCGGTCGCCAGAGACCATTGATTGAAAGAATGAACTCCTCTCTCCAAGATGTCCACTAGGTCTTGCTCATACTTGAAAATAAACTGGAACCTATCTTTGGATAAAGCAATTCCTCGAACTCTCTCATAAAGTTGCCATTTTCTCGGCATATCCTTTATGAGGC
>NW_013621636.1:0-878 GCF_000695525.1 Brassica oleracea var. oleracea
TTTTTTTGTTTAACACTATTTATAGTTTAAAATTTATAGTTATAGGGTCATTGCTATACTTTATATTGTTCGTCAAACTTATTTGTTGCGAAAAGTATTCTCATTAATTTGTCAATAACCTTTTCTAGTTTGAAAGTATTGAGTATATAATAAGTGATTTGTAATGTCTGTCGAAGATATCTTTTTATTTTTTCATCATTTTATATTTAACTTGTTTGTTGTAAAGAAATTTAGCTTTCTTTTCAATGTTTTTTAAATCTATAACAAAGAGTGTACAAAAAGAGTGTGAATATATAACAGAACCATCTATAACAAAGAGTATACAAAAAAGATGTGTATATGTAACAGAATCATGAAAACTCAATCAACATACTATAAGCTTAAAGAATTTATTTCTTTTTCAGAACTATTACATATTTATAAAGACCAAAAATGAGGAGACTAACATTCAAGCAGAGGACCAGATCAAAGCTTCGAATCTCTTAAGGAAAATTTTGTATAAACTCTTAAGCAGATGGCATTTTATATATTATAAACATCAACAACCCAATTAAGCTAGGAACAGAAAAGAAATTTTTTTAAAAAAAAAGAGAGGAAAAAGACATTGTAGTGAAGTCTATTTTGAATCTCAAATATAAAGATAAAAAACCATAACTTTTCTTTCTATAACGATGTTGAAATGGGTTAGAAAACAGATTTTGATACACAGAATAAGCATGTTTTGTTATGTATTCTTGAGCGGCATCAAGCAAACTGTTCAATCAAGAAACATAAATTTTGCAAAGTTAAGCAATGCAATTTTCCCTTATGGGCGCTATTTTAACTTTAGCTTTAGCTTGCATTTCCATAGCAACCACACTCCATTAGGAGGCATGAGA
>NW_013621637.1:0-878 GCF_000695525.1 Brassica oleracea var. oleracea
GTTTTTTTCCAGCAGAATAGTGCATTGAGGTTAATGGCGTTAAGAAAACATCAGAAACAGCTTGAAAATCCGATTGGGATCCTATTATACGTCCCTTACCTTTCTGCAGCCTGTTTGAGGGTCAAAACGGCTGAATTTGGGGCCGAAAATTGTTAAGCCTATTCTCCGCCCTTTATTGTTTCTGGGCGTTTCTGAAATGGTGCTATGGGCGACGTAGTTCCTCATGGTTCAAAAGTTATGAGGTTTCCAAGTTTAGACTCGTTTTAGGCCGAAAAAAATAAAAATAAAATAAAAAGGGGTGCAACACGAGGACATCCCGGGAGGTCACCCATCCTAGTAATACTCTCGCCCAAGCACGCTTAACTGCGGAGTTCTGATGGGATCCGGTGCATTAGTGCTGGTATGATCGCACCCGTTAGTACATCACTCGCGTTTCCATATATCATTTGTCTCGGCCAATCCAAGTGTAAGGCCGTGGGGCCGACATGATTTTCTGACTGTTATTTTTTTAGAGGAATAGTGTATCGAGGTTAATGGCGTTAAGAAAGCATCAAAACAACCTGAAAATCCGATTGGGATCCTTTTTTACGTCCCTTACCTTTCTGCAGCCCGTTTGAGGGTCAAAACGGCTGAATTTGGGGCCGGAAAATTGCTAAGCGTATTCACCGCCCTTTATGGTTTCTGGGCGTTTCCGAAATGGTGCTATTGGCGACGTAGTTCCTCACGGTTCAAAAGTTATGAGGTTTCCGAGTTTAGACTCGTTTTAGGCCGAAAAAAAATAAAAAAAAATAAAAATGGGTGCGACACGAGAACTTTTCGGGAGGACACCCGTCCTAGTACTACTCTCGCCCAAGCACGCTCAACTGCGGAGTTCTAAT
>NW_013621638.1:0-878 GCF_000695525.1 Brassica oleracea var. oleracea
AAGGGATAAGTAGATGGAAGTAAAGAAGGGCAAGATTTTGCAAATGAAAATTTGCAAAAGGTGAACTTAACAAATGAATTATCAATTTAAACTCAAGTTCAACACAATGCAACGATTTTCACTCTTGTAACACCTTAACGCATCTAGTTCACTCACAGACACACCCAAGTAAGGTCAAATTCGAAAACCCCCAAATCCATGAACCCTAACTTTGCCAAAGTGCAAATTAAACTCAATTTCACAGTTTATTCGACAACTCAACTTGATAGATAAGCTTTCCCTAGTCTATTTCACCACAATCTAGCAAGAAAGTGACCAAATTTCGATTTTTAAATCCTAGGGCTCATGGACCTACGAATTTGAATTTTAAAACTCAATACCTTGCTTTGGATGAAAAGAAATGGTGAATGGGTGGTGAGGAATAGGCTACAGGGGCGAAATTTTGGATTTAGAAACAAGAACAACTCGATTTGGGTGAGAATTGAGAAAGTTTTGGGATTTTTGGTGTGGGTGAGTTTGAGAGAGTTTGAGAGTTTGTGAGAGGAGGGGAGAGTGATAGAGATGGATTCGCAGGGGCTGGGGGTAGGTTTAGGGTCGTCCGGTTCGATCTAGGGTGGTTAGGATCGGTTTACTTGAAGTAAACCGGGGTTTTGAGTCAGAAAACTTACCTGGACCGGTTCGGGAGCGACGTGAGGGTGTCGCTGCGAGAGGTCGCTCCCGAGTCCTTCTCTCGCGTCGTGATTCGACGAAAACGCGAGCGACTCTGGAGTGTCGCTCTCGAACCTCGCTCTGGATCTGGAGCGACTTCGAGGTGTCGCTCCCGTAACGTCACTCCCAGTTGGAGCGACTTCATGTGCTCGCTCTGAGAGGTCGCTCCG
>NW_013621639.1:0-878 GCF_000695525.1 Brassica oleracea var. oleracea
CATTAAAATAGTATAATAAGAAATACTGGAGTTCCAATCAATCTCTGAAGTTATGATCTTCTCTCCAAAAACGACTCAAAGAATAATAAAAAGCTTAGCTTAAATAGTGGCTGTAAAAATAGATATATAGGTCAATACACGTCCACAAATTTTCTTGTAATTAGTAGAAACTTATGGGCCAAAAGTGCAATTTTGGAAAAGAGAATCGGCCAGTGAAATCGCATCGGTGTTGACCGACACCAAGGAGGTGTCGATCGACACTCCTTCCAAATATCGACTCTGACTTATGTTTTCTTGCACAACTACGGGTTACATTTTCTTTAATCTCCAAATGGCTCTATGATCTCAACAATACTCCAAAATGTACCTAGACATGAAAAGACCTAAAAACAGACTATAAAATTGTGAATCAACAATCAATGATCCATCAAATAAACATATACACTGTAAGCATAAGATTTGGGGTGCCATTGGCTGTTGTTTTGCATTAATGTGTCATGGAATCTTTGTAATGGATTCAAACCATGTTCGACATTCGCCTTTAGCATATCTTACCAGTTATACATGATCTCGTGTGATTCCTCTAAATAGTTAATCATTACGAGTTTTGTAGAAATGTCAGATTATCCATGGGCATGGATCATTATCAAATTTCAAGTCTTTTTATTTCATTCTTCTTCCATAACAAATAATCTAAGTTGGATTACATAGTGGTTGTTGGAAATATATTTAGACATGACGGAGTTGAAGAGATAGCCCACGTCCGTGAAACCGATGGACGTTCACAAGTTGCATGATTTATAGATTCGGTCGGTTCTCCGCATTTGGGACAGTAATTATCACACTGTATATGACAACTTGTTATATTCTTCATTATT
>NW_013621640.1:0-96 GCF_000695525.1 Brassica oleracea var. oleracea
GGAGGATGCTAGATATCTAGAAAAGAGGGATGCTGCTTTGGCACTT
Source organism: Brassica oleracea var. oleracea (assembly GCF_000695525.1). Classification (NCBI taxonomy): domain Eukaryota; kingdom Viridiplantae; phylum Streptophyta; class Magnoliopsida; order Brassicales; family Brassicaceae; genus Brassica; species Brassica oleracea. The sequence goes on from NW_013621640.1 coordinate 47, forward strand.
TATCATGCAAAGAGTGATCGAACAAGGAAACTTGCTGCCTCACAGCAATC
>NW_013621640.1:252-878 GCF_000695525.1 Brassica oleracea var. oleracea
TCACATAATAGCTTGCTTTTCCCATAAAACCTGATTGCTTTTCAACATTTTGTGTTTGCAGTCATTATAGAACAGCTCTCGATAAAAAACCACGTAAAAGTAAAACTTAGTGGTATCAAATCCTCCAAACTCCCTAGAGTGGCTGGAGGACTGTGTAAGTCTTCTGCTATGACGTAGACAACTTACTTGTAAGTCGTCTGGTAAGTCTTCTACGTATAAAAAATTTCATAAAACTTTGAAGAACTGTTTTAGTAATAAACATTGTATGATTATAAAAAAAAATTTGTAAAAATTTTGTTATATTTTTATCATTATATTATTTATTGCTATATTTAGATATATTTATTTTAATAATAGTATATGAATTATTACAATATTCTAAAAAGTTTACCAAAAAATATAAATCAACATTAAATGAATTATCTATGTTATAATAGCCATAAACCATGTCATAATTGTTAAGTGTGTCATGTCATCTTTTTAGTGAAAGTGATTGTTGTTGAGATGAGATCAATATATAGGAAGAGAAAGACACGAGGAGTTGAGTATGATGAAGAGGCCGTAGTAATACTAGTTACTCGAGTAACTTACTAGTATACTAGTTATACTAGTTACCCGGGTAACTT
>NW_013621641.1:0-474 GCF_000695525.1 Brassica oleracea var. oleracea
ATCTAGGATAAAGTTAAATCCATTGCATGAAATCTGATCAGTTTTATAAATTTTCGACGTGAAAGTAAACTAATCAGTGTGAATGATCTATCCTAATCAGATGATTTCATGTGATATGCAGGAAGGTAAAGTTAAACCTATACAAAATCGAGATAAAGTTAAATCCATGCATGAAATCAGATTAGTATACATTTTCAAAAAAAAAAATGCAATCATTTCTTACTTTTATTTGTTTTCGATATTTGTCAGATTAAATATAATGATTTGATAACGCTAGTATATCAGTAATAATCCGAAATTTATTTATTTTCAGATAAATACTAGCAATTCCTAATCCTAGTAGGATTAGAAAAAAAAATAAATCGATATTTTTCTGGTAAATGCAGAAAATCCTTTTTTTTTAAGATAAAGATATAAGGTTTTTTTAAAAAAAGGAAAATCGAATTAAAATATATAATATATTGTTTTCAGTCG
>NW_013621641.1:607-878 GCF_000695525.1 Brassica oleracea var. oleracea
AAGCAAACAATCAGATTAAGTTGATGCAGCAGTCGGGTATGTAAAAAAATGGTGTAATTGTCAACCTAAAAGGTTCTAGCAATTAACTCACATCAGGAAGATTAAAAAAAATCAAACAAGCTTAAACAGGGTGAAACAAGACGAGATTTAAGCTTTGAAAATAGATTAGGGTTTTATATTTTACTCTGCAAAGACATACGGCTAGATGTAGCTGTATGTATGCTGCTGAGGGTTTAAATCCTTTTTGGTTTTGTTTTGAGTTTTCTGAAGA
>NW_013621642.1:0-877 GCF_000695525.1 Brassica oleracea var. oleracea
GAAACAGAGGATCCTCTGTTTCGTTCTTCATGTATTTGTTGTATGTATCAGCTTTGATGTATGATACCTAATTGCTTGACATAAGGACCTTTCTAAAAAATATTCAGTCACATAGCTTTTATCTCTGAATGAACGGAGATGAGATTGAAACATAAATTGCAGTAGATCAAGACTTTGCACACATCAGCCAGAGATGATTGGCTAAGGTAGCAAATTCTTTTTCCAAGATACAAATACTTATTCTTAACTTAATGCATATGTAGCCAAAGACGATTGGCTTCACAAACAAATTATTTTTCCTAGATACAATACTTATTCTTAAATTGATGCATATGGAAGCAAAATGAGAAAAAAGAGCCAACTTCTGTTGTAAAGAAGCATGTAAAGGATCCATCATCGCTCGGCACAAGAACCGGTTACTTACCAAATTCAAGCAAACCGGTGCCCTTGAATTTCTCTTCCATCAATCCATCGATTCGAGCTACCATCTCCGGAGTCAGGTAGTTCTGCCAGTCTCCTACATTTCCCTTCCTGAAGTAGGCACTAGTCTTATATATACAAGGACGATCCTCTCGGTCTTTCTCCCCTATGTTGGGTTCAAGATTCTTCAGCGTCTCGAAACTGCAAAGACTCACAACTTTCTCAATAACCCCTTCCTTCTCTTCCTCAGCTGTGAATCCATAACCCATAAACTCAGCCAGTTTCTTCACATGCGGGAAAGGATCAGATTTCATTGTATCATACTTGAGGAACAAGATCTGATTTGGGTTTTCTTGGTAAGCTTTCCAATACGACAAGACATGATCCAGATAAGGACCATAGCCGGAAAGACCTCGACAGAACATATCAAAAGACTCCTCAAGACTATTGAGAGGGC
>NW_013621643.1:0-877 GCF_000695525.1 Brassica oleracea var. oleracea
ACTTTACGACGAAACACTTTTGTCGTTACGTTACGAGGAAATAACGAAGACTTTAGTTTTCCACGAAAGTTCCTCGTAAAATCGACGTAAATTTACGAGAATTGTTTTTCCTCGTTAAATTTCCTCGTTAAGCATGTGTTTTCTTGTAGTGTATGAAGTCTTACTATATTAATTTCTAAGCAAAAATGGAACGATGCTCATGTACCATGAAAGAGAGTTTAGCATACATTAATACAAATGTAGAATGTGGTTAGAAATTTTAAAACAACACTAAAGATTATAGGTTTCGGTATATAAAGCATTTACCAAAAACTCAATATATTCGTAGCGGGTTAACACATAGATTTTGAGAAAATTTCGAAAAATATGACAATATTGTTTTAATGCATAGTTGCATCATGAACTAACATACGATGATGTTCAAATAGGTTTGGAGCCTTCGTTGTCACCATTTTTCAAGAAATTAGCGATTTTAGGGAGTATTATAAAGTTTTACTAAATTAATTGATAAAAAAATTATAACGATTCTCATATACCACGAAAGAGAGTTTAACATACATTAATACAAATGTATAATGTGGTTAGAAACTTTAAAATAACACTAAAAAGAATAAGCTTCAATATATAGGGCGTTTAACGTAAAACTCAATATTTTTGTAGGGGTTAACACATAGATTTTGAGAAAAATTCAAAAAATATAACAATATAGCTTTAATGCATAGTTGACTCATCTACTAATATATGATGATGGTCAAAGAGGTTTGGAACCTTTGTTGTCTCTATTTCCCTATAGAATAGCGATTTGATCATGGTTATTCCACTAATTTAGCGAGTATATGAAGTTTTACTATATTAATTTCTAAAAAAATGGAACGAT
>NW_013621644.1:0-179 GCF_000695525.1 Brassica oleracea var. oleracea
GAGGCTAGTGAAGAGGTAACTACGACTGTTGGTGGGTTGACCAAAGAAGATATTATAACCATGTTCGAGGATATAGCTGATGCCATGAGGGAAGGGTTTGGGACGTGCCTTAAGGAGATCAAGTATCTGTCGGAAAGGGTGGAAGCTGTGGAGAAGAAGGTTGGTATCACCACAAAACG
>NW_013621644.1:356-877 GCF_000695525.1 Brassica oleracea var. oleracea
CTGTATGAATTTTATATATGTATTTTGTTTCATGTTTGAAGACACTCATTGGTTATTATTGTTTGAAATGGATCTTTGGTTATTATTGTATAAACCCATCTTGTATATTGCAGAGTGAAAGTGTCAATGGGACGAACGCGGGAAGGAAGAGCTTGGCGGAGGATAAAGGTCCAGATGTGCCCGCAGATGCTAGTTCGACGGAAGATAAAGCTCCAGAACCGAGCCTTGTTCTATTGGACAAAAATCAATCCACTGTTTCAGATTTACAGAAGGAGGATGCTAGATATCTAGAAAAGAGGGATGCTGCTTTGGCACTTTGCCGTGCAAAGAGTGATCGAACAAGGAAACTTGTTGCCTCACAGAAAACTCCTTATACGGCAAACAGCACGGCCAGAGTGATCATTTCAAACATAAAGCTTTATCCAGGCTATAATCATTTTGCACCAATTGACAACAATAAGTTGAAGGAGCTCACTGATTGGTTGAAATCTTGTCCGTAAGTGTTTGCTTTTCCCATAATA
>NW_013621645.1:0-877 GCF_000695525.1 Brassica oleracea var. oleracea
ATGTTCATCTATTTCAGTATGGAATGATCCTTGGATCCCAGCCACTCCCCCAAGACCAGCAAACAAAAATCTTCACAATAGTTACCTAGATCTCACAGTGGATTCCCTCATTAATTTGGAATCCCGAACTTGGAATCTTGAGGCAATTAGGGCTTTGGTGGATCCTCATGATGCACAAATTATTGAAAGTATTCCCTTAAGTAGAAATCCGATGGACGACAGGAATGGATGGCATTTCACTAATAATGGAAAATATTCGGTCAAATCGGGATATCAATTGGAACGGGTTTATCCTGATAAGGAAAAACCACCATAATTTTATGGACCTACAGTGGATACGTTAAAAGCTTTCTGTTGGGAAGTGCGGTGCCCGCTGAAGTTAAGATATTTCTTATGGCAACTCTTTTCAGGCTGTATAGCGGTAATGAAGAATCTTCAGGGGAGAGGAATACAAGGAGATATTTGTTGTACTCGATGTGGGGACCCGGAAGAATCGATAAATCATGTATTTTTTGAATGCCCTCCAGCACGTCAAGTATGGGCATTATCTAAGATACCATCAAATCCAGACCTTTTTCCTACTTATTCGTTTTTTTGTAACATGGATCATCTCTTTTGGAGAATTACTCCAAAGATGGACGATCACCAATTCGCGTGGATATTATGGTATATATGGAAAGGTCGAAACAATAAGGTGTTTAGTAATCTTGATATGGATCCAAGGGAAACACTTCGATTAGCAGAACTGGAATCGACACTTTGGGCTGAAGCACAAATAGTCACTGATCAAACAAGGGAGAGCCAAGTACTGACCAGTAACACATTAGAAGCTACAGGACGTTGGTGTTTTATAGATGGTTCATGGAAAGAAAATGAA
>NW_013621646.1:0-877 GCF_000695525.1 Brassica oleracea var. oleracea
TCATTTAATAGACGTTAATATTAAAAATATACTATGTATGTTAATATATATTAAATTTAATTACGTATCCTATCAATTTTTTAAAAAAATTGTTTGGATTAATAAAATTGATTAATACTTTCGCACCAATTTAATTATATATCTAATCACTACAAGAAAACATATTTTTACTAGGGCACTATTCGTTGTAAATTCGTCGTAACAATTTACTAGGGCACTATTTTTTACTAGGGTTCGTTGTTAAACGTCCGTCGTAATGGAGGTTTCGTCGTAAACGACTCGTTACGTTTACGACGAAATATATTCCTCGTAAAGCGCACGAAAAGAATTCGTCGTAAACGACACGTAAGATTTCGTGGTAAAGCCAACGTAATGATTTTGATGTAAAGCACACGTAAATACTTTCGTTGTAAATCACTCGTAAACATTTCGATGTAAAACCCTCGTAAATCTTTCGATGTTAATCACTCGTAAACATTCGATGTAAACTTGATGTAATATTTACGAGGAGTTTACATCGATTCTTATTATATTATTATTTAATATTCAGAATATAAAATAATTTAAATTTTAAAACGAAATATGAAATTGAAAAACATATTTTAAAAAGTGTTGTAATTAGAGAATAGAGAGTTTAGAGACTGAATATTTCTGTGTTATTATTAATGATCAAGGGGGTTCCTTTATATAAGGATTACAAGATGAAGATAAATGGAAAATATCCAAAAGTTAAACTCACTAGGATTAGGAAAACTACTAATACATAATAATGGAAAGATTACATCTACTAGGAAAAGGAAAAGGTTTCTTTTTCTCCAAGCTTTGTGGCTGCCTTTCTCTCTCCTGAAGTCGGCTCTCTCTCTCCTCTCTCTAGGCT
>NW_013621647.1:0-876 GCF_000695525.1 Brassica oleracea var. oleracea
GTCAGAAAGGATACAAGTGCTATGATCCTAACACAAGGAGAGTGTTAATATCTAGAGAAGTGAAGTTTCTGGAAGAAAAAGAATATTATGAGGAGCAGATTCAAGAAGATTTGAAAGATCTCACTTCAGATAGAGCTGCAACCTTGAGGATAATACTAGAAGGACTTGGAATCAATATGGATCAAGAACAGCAAGAAGTAAGAGGCACTACACCAATACCGAATCATCAGACGTCCAATCTTGAACATGAGGGGGGGAATGGAACAGAAACTCAAACTCAAAGTCATGAAGAGAGTTCTGGTTCTCATGATCAAGCTGTGGAGTCAAAGGATCAACAAGAAGGAGCTGAAGCAAGTCAGCTAAGGGATGAAGGAGCTGAAGCAAGTCAGCCAAGAGAAGAAAGTACACAAGAAGATGTACAAGACATGGAGTTACCGGCACAAGAAGGGCCAGTGTTGAGAAGAAGTACAAGGCTGAGAAAGGATCCTTCCAGTTGGGTAAACACGAGAGTGTACTACAATGCTCAAGCTGTGAAGCATCCTACTCAGGCCGTGTGCTCTTTCTCTCAATATCCAGAAGCACATGGTGCATTCATGGTAAACTTAGATGAGAATCACATTCCAAGAAGCTATGAAGAGGCAATGGAGGATAAGGAATGGAAGGAATCAGTAGGAGCTGAGGCAGGAGCTATGATAAAGAATGATACTATGAGATTGAGAGATCCTTAGAGTAACTAGAGTATAAGTGAGAGTTTAAGTAGAGATTAGAAAGAGAGGAGGGTTCACTCAAACATATGGAGAGGATTACTTTGAGACATTTGCACCAGTACCCAAGTTACATACCATTAGAATTGTACTAAGCTTGGCGGTTAACCTT
>NW_013621648.1:0-876 GCF_000695525.1 Brassica oleracea var. oleracea
GGGTTCGGTTCGGATTTTCGGGTTCGGTTTATTTGCCCAGCCCTACTAGTCCCATTAACATCCAATCCACACCGTCTGCGTGCATGAAAATCGACCTTATGCTTCCGCAACTCTTCTTTTTCAACTTCATCGTCCTTAACGTCTCCTTTTCCCTAAATGTTTCAGAGAAAAGACCAAAACGATGTCTTAACCTAAATGAAACGGCAGCTCTCAGCCTTCTTGTTTTTGGTGGATTTTCTCGTGTACTGTTTCACGTCTTCTTGGTCGTTTTTATATTAGAATTTGTGGTGGTAAACAGAAGTAGACCGTGGGACTATTAATAATATACAACATTTTAATTATTATAAGTTTATAACATGCGTTTATATCAGCAACTTCCTTAAATTTATTCGTTTTTTAACATTTGTTTTTTCTCCGTATCTAGATTCATAACTCATAGAATCACAATAATGATTCTGTTAAACAGCACCATTAAATGATCTCAAGCTTTCGTGTCTCCCACCTCGTTCTTGTAATATCTGACCAGATTTGGCAGACTAAAAATCACATTTCAATGCCGGAAGCATTTTTTATTTGTTTTAATGAACAAAATCATACTTATTTGTGGAAAACGTTTTTAGAATATGTAGTAAGACCGGAACCAGGCAAGGATATCAATCCTTCTGGAGCCAGACGTTCCAAAGCAACAAGACCAAGCTAAAGAGATGAAAAAATGAAGAGATGGTAAACTAAAACTTAAGCTGCAAGTTTCGACGAAGGAACTGAAGCAAATGTCCTGATAATAACGACCATTGGAACAAAAAATATGTAGTAAAGCCTTTTTAGCATGTTAAGTGGAGATGTCGAGCATGCTTCCAATTCTTTTTTTTTTTTTTT
>NW_013621649.1:0-876 GCF_000695525.1 Brassica oleracea var. oleracea
ATTATCAATATTGAGTTTGAAAGAATCTTCATTTCCTTGTTTATGGATCAAATCCAACAACAAGGAAACGATATCCGGGTCTTTCCTTCCTTCTAGTTTCAAGTGGTCATCAATCACATGCTGATAAAAAGCATCAAGCTCTTCAAAGACTTTGTTCATCTTCTTGTACCGTTGAAAGAACCAATCTAGGAATCTTCCAAGTGCACCAGGGAAGAAATCAGAGAAATTGAAAGTCCCTATAGCTTCTGCTGCTTCGGTGACAAGTTCTTCGATCCTTTCTTGATCGATAACAAAGCCATCTTCGTTGAAGTTCTGTCCTAAAGCTACTCTACAAATGATGCTTGCGGTGAGTGAGAAAATGGTTTTGCTTAAATCTAGAGGAGATTGTCTCAAAGCAGATTCAGACACTTTCTTCACCACAAGTCCAACCTCTTCCTCTCTGATATACCTAAACGATTGAACCCTCTTGAGGCTAAAAAGCTCGATCACCGCGAGTTTCCGCATTTCCCGCCAGTACGCACCGTATTCCGAAAGTGCGATGTCTTTGAAACCGTAAGTGAATTTTCCGGTCCCTACCGTCTTTGGTCGGCTGCAACATTCCAGGTCGTGAGTTTTGAGAACTGCTTCAGCTGCTTCACTCGATGAGATAACAACCACTGGAACCAACCCGAGACGGAGAAGCATCACTGGTCCGTATTTCATGGAGAGGTTATGAAAACATCTGTGAGGCAATCCTGCAAGATGGTGTAAGTTTCCAATGACTGGAAGACTTGAAGGGCTTGGAGGAAGGTTAAACTTTGAGTTTGTAATCTTTTTAAGAAAGTTTGATGATACGAGAGTAAAAACCAAAACCAAGAAGAAACAGAGCAAGATCCC
>NW_013621650.1:0-876 GCF_000695525.1 Brassica oleracea var. oleracea
TTGAGTTTGTGTTCGTTGAGTTACGATTACAAGTTTGATTTCAACAAAAATCACGTAAGTGACATGTGCACATAACATAAAAGTGTTGAGTGTTAACTGTATAAACACACACAACTAGTAACACAAGGGATTTGACTCTATTTGATAACTTAACAATTACTAATTTGAATAATTTAACAGAGGTGACAACTAAGGTCCACAGGGATAATAATAGCATCTTCAGTGCATGGAAACGAAAGTGCCACATAAGAAACGTACGTACATATAGCATTAGCAAGACAATAAATTAACTTTGTTGGATAACTTAACAAAGGTATGGACCAAGGTGACAACTAGAGTTCCACATGGATTTATAGATTTTAAATCATGGAATAAAATTAAATATCTACTTTGTCAAAATTTTGTAATATATAATATACGTGTAAAATACGCAGATGTCATATCAATAAATGTGTAGAAGTGTTTAGTGTCAAGTAATGCAAGAATCACACTTAACTTCTTCTTTTTTTTGAACATTAACTCACACTTAACTTGTTAGGCGAGGAATTAGTTACCTCTACTGGATAGCTTAAGAAAAACAATTGAATAACTTAATGATGAGTTTAAGATATTAAGAGCAAGTAAGCATCATCTACTTGTACCCAAACATTGTAACACATATATAGACGTTTGAAAGGCCGCATTAAGAAAAATAGGGCGTTAATTAACGGGGGTTTTAATAATAAAAATCATCAATTAAAAAAGGATGGTAAAACAATCTCTCCACTAAAAAATTGACCATAGAAACCTCAATTTTAATTTTGTTAACATATATTACTCTCCGTTTAAAAATCTTTAACAGCCGACATAATCATGCTATAGCCAACCAATTCAAAG
>NW_013621651.1:0-876 GCF_000695525.1 Brassica oleracea var. oleracea
GCGCGACTCTACCCGCGTTGGAGTGTCGAGACCTTCACTTCATGCGCACGGGTAGCTCGTCCCGTGCTCTTCTTCCCGCGTCAGACCGTCGAGGCTGCTCTCTCGTCTTGCGTGCGGGTAGGCGACTCCGTGTGCTCCAACCCGCGTGACTCCATCGACTGGCTCTCTTCGACAACGCGGGTAAGGGAACCCGCGTCGAGGTGTCGTCTCGCTTCTTCTCTTCGTGCGCGCAGGTTCACGATCCCGCGCCACTCATCCCGCGTGGAGGCTCTTCTTGGCTCGGCTACGCGGGTAGGTGAACTCGGGGTGCTCCAACTCGCGTCGTGCTCGGCCAAAACCGAACCAACTTTGTTTTCCATCCCTTTTTGTACCAAAATGCTTCTAAACACCTCCAATTGCTCCATAGGACACTCTGATGCCTGATAAAGATAGTGAATGCAATATGGATCCTAAAGATGCTTAATTCATAATCTATATGATCAATGTGTACAAAATGGATGGTTAAAACAATGCAAATATGCAAGATATCCCCGTGTAGCAAGACGGGCCAAGCCCATCCGCAGGATCATACTGGCGCCTATCTACTCTTGTGTTTATCTACATTATAGTTGGTGTTTATCTTACGTATTGCTAGTCATTATCTAGTTAAGGATAAGTACGATCTCATGTCGATCCAGGATTTAGACCGTCATTACCATAAGTATACAAAGACCAGTTGGTCGACCTAATAACACACACAAGTTCCCCTCTTCATTCACAACACGTTATCAGCACGACCTTGTCTCTAAACCCTGCCAAAAATCCACCACCCATAAATCAGAAACCAAATGATCTCTTGCTATTTTCCGGCGACTCCTAAAGCTCTTCCAGTCGCCT
>NW_013621652.1:0-876 GCF_000695525.1 Brassica oleracea var. oleracea
TTATTTGTAGATTAATTAATGACATCACTTTTGTATAGTATTTATATTTCAGAGCTGCGGTTGACTTACATACACACCACAGAAGAGGAGCTTCAACAACTCAGACACGAAGAATTCGCCGTTTGGCTTCTTAATTATGTGAGTGTACATGTACAAAAAATTAGTTATATATTTAATGAAATAATTTATCACCGCTATGACCATTGACATGTTTTATTTATAGGTGACTGAAGGTTTGGCTACAGGGAAAGTGTTCGATGATTGGATACTCGAATTTGTGCGGGGACCAAACTATGTGGTCAAATCATATCCAAAATATACAGCTCGAGGATATGTATTCTCAAGGGAAGGCCATTCAAAGAAAACTTATGATGCTGGTGTTTCGTCTTCATCCGGAGACGATGTGTACTACGGCAACATACAAGATATTTTGGAAATTCAGTATCCCGGTATGGTTGGGTTGCGGTGTACTATGTTCTGTTGTGATTGGTATGACAACACTCCAGATCGAGGGGTGAAAACTGATGCATTTGGTGTTACATCGGTTCATTCGCGAAGGAAACTTCAATATTATGATCCTTTCATTCTCGCTTCTCAAGCAGATCAGGTATTCCAATATATTTATTTAAATAATAATGGTTTAACTCATTTAACATATTACTAATACCTTTAATTTTATTTATAGGTTTGCTACATCAGTTACCTGCGGATTACGTAACAAAGACGATCCTTGGATCGTTGTAATGTCAATCAACCCAAAGAGGACAAGTTGATGGAAGTTCTGATAGTGATATATTACCACCAAACTCCACCAGCAACGTGAACCCACTTGAAGATTTAGAAGATGTTGAACTCGTTGTCGATTTTACGCAGTTT
>NW_013621653.1:0-875 GCF_000695525.1 Brassica oleracea var. oleracea
GAGATGGATATGATTTAAACACATTACCTCTGAGCGACCAAGCTGCAAGTTATCAGGGTTGGTGCGATCAACTTTGTTTCTGCTTGCGACCCTGTCCCACACCTAATTGACAACCAAGAGTGGTAAATATCAGAATGAAAAACGTTATTGACAAATTCAGCAGTGAAATACTTACAAAATAAGCATGTGTTTCACTCTTGAGGTGCTTTGTGAAATCTTCAAAACTTGGGGCATCAAAATGGCAAACTGAACAAGACCAGGGAGATTCACCCGTTCCACGATCCAACCGGTAAGAAAAAACAAGTCTTGATGTTGTCTCCAGTTTATTATCGGCATCTGTGAAAACCAAAACCAAAATAAAAGGGGTTGAATTCACTTTAAAGATTCTAAAGGATCTAATTCCACAGTTATAATAAATTCTGTAAAATCTAGTTCAACAATTTTGTTTCACGTTTTAGAAACTGCAATTACAAATCGACCCGACTGAAATCAAATACAACTTGATCCGATCTAACTAAATAATAAACAGAAAACTCAAGGATGAACTACTAATAAAATTTTTTAACCCTCGTGAATCAATTGTGTGACTTTGGTTAGGTACAGTAGAGAAAGGAATTAAAAATTAAAAACGGGTTTATTTGGAACAAGATGACACATGTAAATTATATATTATCAAGATTCTGATTTATAAGAATCACACAATTTTGAACCTTATTGGTACACAGCTAGGACTACTGAACCCAAAATCATTTGGAAAAGTTAGAAGAAAGGAGGGAGAGAGAGAGGAGAAACACCTGACAGTAAAGTTTCCCAGAAACAGAGTTTAGGAGGCAGAGAGGGTGGAGCTGGGTTTGGCTGAGGATAAGTAGGAAGAA
>NW_013621654.1:0-875 GCF_000695525.1 Brassica oleracea var. oleracea
CCAAAAGACCACTCTGCCAAACCAATATTCTGTGAATTGTGTGGCATTGAGAAATACATGTCTAGAATCTAGCTGGCTTAGCATTTCATAGGCTTTTGAAAATCATTATGCATCGGCAAAAATGAGCAGCCTAAACTGCAAGTGGATTAAATTTCTTAGTGGATCCATAGGCATACGATTTAAAATGATATTTGACGCGGAAGTGTTCATACCTGTAGTAGCTCCAAGAGCTTCGGTCAAAAGCTTTCGCCTACAGCCTTTACCTGCAAAGATCTTCAATATTGCTCTCATGGGGATGGCTTCAGACGTGCCTATTGGTGTTTGTAGAGAACACACCATCAATTGTTCGACTTCATGGTTTTTGGCGGTCCATGCCGTTGTGCTTTTCATACTTATGCTCGGAAACACTGTGCTGATGACTAAAGCAGCCATGGCTATAACAACGGAGCTTCGATCTTGGGACAGCTCATTAGGTCAATAGCTGAATATTACCGTCTCGGAGCAGCAGTTGTGAATAAAGTTTATGAAACATCATCTGTTACTGATTCCAGATACAACAAGATCTCTGATGGTTCAGGCTTTGCTAAAGTAAATTTGTGGTGCTGGGGAAGGAATCACAGATTGTTATTACAGTATAGGATTTGACCACAAACTTTGATCATTTCAAAAGCAAAAAGACATGAAATAAGAGATATAGATATGAACACAATTTTAAGTAATTAAAGAACGTTTTAAAGTAATGATAACAAACAGATTATATTATGATGATATGTCTTTTCATCACTGCATTATTAGACTAACACTTTAAATATATACAATTTGCTAAGTACGTATTACAGAATATATAGAGTCCAACTAACATTGAAATACATAAA
>NW_013621655.1:0-571 GCF_000695525.1 Brassica oleracea var. oleracea
ATTATCAGGACCTTTAATACTTTGCAGCTTGGCGTCCCAAGCTACATAGTTTGGTAACTGTACCTTAGAGTCGGCCGGCCTTATCTCTATGTCTGGGATGGTTTCCTTGACCTCGGATTTGTTTTATCATTCTATGCACCTTTCTCTTTTGTTTCCAAGGATTCTTATCTTTTGGAACTTATTGGTCTAACTTGTATAGACTCTGTAGCAACTTGACTGTGTCTCTCTTGGACATCAATTTAAATTCGTTGGTGCTTTACAAGCTGGTTTATATATGACTTAGTCATTCTTTTTCAGGTCAGCAAATGTGTCTGGCATTTGATTAGCTAGCTTTGTAAATGTATAATCTTTGGACGTCTATTTCACATTATTTAGTCCGAGGGTCTTGCCAAGACAATGATGATCGATGCCATTCTGTTTCTCTTACTATTCTTTTACCAGTTTTATTATTTTTTTCTCCTCCTGGTCTTAAAATAATCTGTGTACCTGGCCTCAAATATAATCACCCATAGTTGGCTCAAAGTACTTTATAATTGTGGGAGAATCATATCCAACATATATCCCCATCCTC
>NW_013621655.1:709-875 GCF_000695525.1 Brassica oleracea var. oleracea
CCTGATGCGTATTAACTTAGGTGCATGTAAATTTCGTGTGGTCCAAGCTGTGAATGGGAGTTTTGACCTCATAAGTTATGGTCTATCAATCAGCTATTTGCGTTCTAAAAGATTTTGGTCAAGCCATTCTTGGTATGGACATGTATCACAGAATTGTCCACACTTA
>NW_013621656.1:0-712 GCF_000695525.1 Brassica oleracea var. oleracea
TTAAGTGGGGAAGTAAGCATCAAGTCTGAAGAAGATGGAGGTGTTCCAATAAGGTTTTTAGTGAGCTTGTGTGATGAAAGGAGAAGCTGTTAAGCTTAGCAAGTGAGGACTCAAGTGGCGAAATGAAGAGACCACTCCTCACCATCTTAAACAAGGGAGTAAACCTAGTCTCATCTATTTTTAATATAGCGTTTATAGCTTCTAGTAGAATGTCTAGGCTAATTGCACTGAAATTGTTTTACTGCTGCATTGTCTTATTGATATTAAGTAATGTCTAGAGTCCCAAAATCTCATGTTCTGTTCATTGCATTGTCTTGTGTATTGCCATAGCTTGAAATCATCATGAATGTGTTGTAGAATTGAGTAGAATGTCTCTGCTGCTTGCATCATGATTGATAAGCTATTTTGCATACATAAGCACGTCTCATACTGTCTAAGTTCAATCCTGTTGTTATCTAATACTTGTGCCTATGTTTAATCCATTGATGAAAGTCTTGCATCAATTAGAAATTGTCTAAGTTGCTTGCATCATTGGTTTTGATTGAAACTGTTGTGCATAGCCTTGATATGGCTCATGGATTGAACCTGTTGCATTCATATAGCTAAAGCTTTTAAGATTGTGCATTCATGTATTATTGCATTTAAAAATGAGCCTAAATTGCAAATGTACTGATGTAAGCTTGCATTGCATTTAGAGAACTTAAAAAAAAAA
>NW_013621656.1:726-875 GCF_000695525.1 Brassica oleracea var. oleracea
TTGCTATGCCATAGTTAAATCAATCAGTGATGTCTTATAAGCATTTAGAAGTATGTCTAAGCTATTTGAATCATTGACTTTGATAAAACTAGTGAGCATAAGCATGATAGTTATTAGACCATGGAGATGCATAGGATCATCACAAGCTT
>NW_013621657.1:0-875 GCF_000695525.1 Brassica oleracea var. oleracea
TTCTCAGTAAACTTTTGTAGCATGGCAATAGGTAAAGGTTTCTCCCCATGCCTGATACGATTTCTCTCCCTCCAAATAGCATAGATAGCAGCCTGGAAAGCATATCTAATGCAGAACATTCCCTTTTTATCCAAACTTCCACTTGTAACTATCCTCACCAATGAAGACCAGTTGATGGAATAGATACCCAGCAATATACCCTTTGCGAGATACTCCCATAGCTGTGAAGCATAAGAGCATTCGAAAAACAGATGATTGCGAGTCTCTATAGCAGCCTTACATAGCACACATGCAGTATCAACTCCTTGGCTCCATTTCATAATCCTATCCATTGTGGATAGTCTATCCTTTATAGCCAGCCAGGTTGTAAATGCAAATTTGGGAGTTGCTTTTGCAAACCAAACACCCCGAGACCAGTCACACTGCACGTTAGTCTCCCTTATCATCATCCAGGTTTCATTAGTTGAGAAAGCCCCTCCGAATCCCGACCTCCGTTTCCAATTACTGACATCATCTCTCTCACCCTGAATATTACTTCTCACCGAATCAAGTATCCTTTCAACTTCTTGAAGAATATCTGATCTGTGGCGCCTTCTTCTACGCAAATTCATGATCGCTTCCTCGAGAGTAGCCTCCTTTCTTATACCCAAATCTATGATGCCTCTCTCACCCAAAAGATCAAACATCACACCTCTATCCGACCAGCAATCATACCAGAATGATATATGTCTTCCATTCCCAATCTCCATTTTGTAGAAATCTTTTGCAATGTCCCTAAGCTTCAACATCTTTCTCCACATCCATGATCCCATTTGAGAGTTTGATTTTACTGCCCAGAAACTTCTCTTCTTCAACAAATACTTCTTTATCCATTT
>NW_013621658.1:0-875 GCF_000695525.1 Brassica oleracea var. oleracea
AGTAATGATTCGTAAGAAGTAGCAAGTATTTAGATAAGTGTTTATCGGGGAAAAAAGATTAGATTAGTACTTAACTACTAATATAATTTACATGTCTGTAGTAGAATACTTAGCGCTTTTTGGAATTGGTTGAAGCCTTAGTGATCGAGTATGTAGGCTAATACTTAGCAGTCAGTGGTGTTTGTTAACGGTTGCGGCCAGTGTTACCGGTTACGGTAAAAATTATTCTCATGCACGGTTACAATATGCTAAGAGTAATGATTCAGACGAGGAGATCATGTGAAAAGGTAGACAACAACAAGATGGTTTAATCAAGTAAAGGTAGCACATAACAACTAATGAAAGAAAACATAACAGGTGAAGCATAACAGCTACAGCTGACACTTAAAATGAGAAATCATTAAACATGGAAATAGAAGAACGCAATACCACATAGTACGTTGTTTGGAACAAAATAAGTTAGCCGGTGAACTAAAACAGTTATCAGGCTTGTAGATAGGATAAGAAAGTGAAGGTTACACATGGGTTATGTCGCGATAGACAAGGACAGCGAGGTGTTTAGCACCCGAAGAGATCGTTTCTGGGGTGACATCTTTGCATCCATCGGCGCCGTTGGCAGCATGTGCCTGGATTAGCAACACCGTTGTAGCGGCTGCATCTGTGGAGTTTGAGTTATGCGGGACACAGTTAACCCTCACCATCTGATAGGGTTTGCGTGCATCAGCAGACTTGTTCCCAGTTGCTGTGGCAAGGATATGCGGGACGACAACAGTTATGGGGGTAAAATCCTTCTTCATCATGCTTTCAGATCGGAAACCATGATTGCAGTCGAGTATTTGTACGGCTCCGCGTGATAGATCGAGGGAAACGCCAAC
>NW_013621659.1:0-533 GCF_000695525.1 Brassica oleracea var. oleracea
TTACATCGCGATTCATCCTGGTTTGATTAGAATGACGAAATAGTTGTTATATTCCCAAACATGGAAACTGAGATCACCTTATTTAAAAGTGGGATAACTTCTTCATCCTAACTCCTATGAGATTTGTTCAACTTCCTGGTGATTCTCCACTAGTTTATGTATCCAAAA
This sequence comes from Brassica oleracea var. oleracea, assembly GCF_000695525.1. Taxonomy (NCBI): domain Eukaryota; kingdom Viridiplantae; phylum Streptophyta; class Magnoliopsida; order Brassicales; family Brassicaceae; genus Brassica; species Brassica oleracea. Next base: position 169 of record NW_013621659.1, read on the forward strand.
TGAAGGTTCTTATATCGTAATTAATCCTGGATTGATTAGAATGACGAAGAAGTTGTCATATTCCCAAACAAGGACACTGGGATCACCTTATTTGAAAGTGGGATAACTTCTTCATCCTAACTCCTATGAGATTTATTCAACTTCCTGGTGATTCTCCACTACTTTATGTATCCAAATCAAGCTTTTTACATCCCGATTCATCATTGTTTGATTAGAATGATGAAGAAGATGTCTTATTCCCAAACAGGCAAACTGGGATCACCTTATTTGAAAGTGGGATAACTTCTTTATCCTAACTCCTATGACATTTATTCAACATTCTGGTGATTCTCCACTACTTTATATATCCAAATCAAGCTTTGTAC
>NW_013621659.1:756-875 GCF_000695525.1 Brassica oleracea var. oleracea
TGGGATCACCTTATTTGAAAGTGGGATAACTTCTTTATCCTAACTCCTATGAGCATTATTCAACTTTCTGGAGATTCTCCACTACTTTATGTATCCAAATTAAGCTTTGTACATCCCGA
>NW_013621660.1:0-875 GCF_000695525.1 Brassica oleracea var. oleracea
TGGCATTATTATTTAAAAAAATAGAAAATAAATAATAAGTAAATTTGAAATATAATGAAAAAAAATATATAATAAGTAAATAAACAATATAAGAAATAGAAACATTGCATTAAACAATAATAAGTAAATATACAATATAATAAATAGAAATATTACATTAAACATCTATCATAATATTATCATTTGATATAAAAACAAAAAAAATTAGAATAAGTAAATATACAATTGAGAAATGAAAAAAAAACTAAATTAAACATCTATAAAATAATAACTAAATACAAAATTTAAGAAATAGAAATATTATACTAAACATTATCGTATTATTAGAATAAGTAAATATAAAATATAAGAAAAATAAATAATAAGTAAATATTGTATATAAGAAATGAAAAAAACTAAATTAAACATCTATAAAATAATAACTAAATACAAAATTTAAGAAATAGAAATATTATACTAAACATTATCGTATTATTAGAATAAGTAAATATAAAATATAAGAAAAATAAATAATAAGTAAATATTGTATATAAGAAATAAAAAAAAAATATTATATTAAATATATATCGTAATATTATCTTTGATAAAAAACCAAGAAATTTAGAATAAATAAAATAAAAATAAGAAAAGATAAACAGTAAGTAAATACACAATATAAAAAATGCAAAAAGTAAATTAAACATATATCTGAAAAATGTATAGTTAAATAAATAAAAGTGAATTTACATTATAAAAATATTAAATTAAACATCAACTATAATATTATAATAATTAAATATAAAATATAAAAAACAAAATTATAAGTAAACATACAATATAAAAAATACAAAAAATACATTAAACTTCTATCTGAAAATATATAATAATATAAATAA
>NW_013621661.1:0-875 GCF_000695525.1 Brassica oleracea var. oleracea
AATAAAAATATTTTCTATAATTTTTTAAAATTTAAAACTATAACTTTTTAAATATAATTTTTATATTAATTATAATATTATAATTTTTGATATTTTTATAATTATATAAAATGTAAATATTGTTAATTTATTATTTAACCGCTGCTGCATTTGGTAGTTAAACCATTCCGCAAACACACCAATTTCGAACCAATCGTACAAATCTCTTAAAATAGCTAGAAATCACAACCATCTGCATCCGCAAACTCCCGCTACAACTGCAGCTGCTGCGTTTGAACCAGTCAGACTCTTATTTATCATATTAATAACATTTTTTGTTTTAAAACAATTCATATTTAAAAAATGTTAAATATATATATATATATATATATATATATTATTTTTAATGAATATTTATGCGGTAATAATGGTAAATTATAAAATTCAAAGATATTAGTTGTATTTATTAAATTTGGATTCATTAAATATTATAAGAAATAATTAATCATAAAAATAATAGACGAGTTGGAAAACAGTTTAAAATTCAATTAATTTTCTAACTTAATTTAGGTAATTTTATAAGTACAAATTTGTGTCTCCGTTAGCAGAGGTAGGGGTGTCAATTCGGGCTGGTCCGGCCCGGCCCGGCCCAAACCCGCTAAGCCCGTAAATATTTGAGTCCGGTCCGACCCGGCCCAAAAATTATTTGGGCCTAGAATTCAAAGTCCGGCCCGGCCCTTATAGGGCTATAGGGCTTTTGGGGCTTTTGTGGGCTTTTCAAAAAATAATTTGTCATTACCACTTCCTTCGTTTTAATACATGTGAATTTTCATTAAAAAAAAGAGTTTTATTTTTAAAAAATAAAAAATTTATAAAGTGAGTTTAAAATTTTCTTC
>NW_013621662.1:0-875 GCF_000695525.1 Brassica oleracea var. oleracea
AGTGGGATAACTTCTTAATCCTAACTCCTATAAGACTTATTCAACTTTCTGGTGATTCTCCGTTACTTTATGTATCCATATACAGCTTCTCACATCGTGATTCATCCTGGTTTGATTAGAATGACAAAGAAGTAGTCATATTCACAAACAGTAAAACTGGGATCACCTGATATGAAAGTGGGATAACTTCTTCATCCTAACTCCTATGAGATTTATTCAACTTCCTGGTGATTCTCCACTGCTTTATGTATCCATATACAGCTTCTTAGATCACGATTTATCTTGGTTTGATTAGAATGACAAAAGAAGTTGTCATATTTCCAAACATGAAAAATGGGATCACCTGATTTGGAGATTTTAGAGAATCAGATTGGGGTGTGTTAAGAACTGTTAGGTTTTCAGAGCTCAGGCTGTGTGTGTTTGAGAACAAGCCACTAAGGGCGAAATGAGAGCTTGAACTGAAGAGAGAATGGTCTGATGAAGAACAGTATGAACTTGGACAAAAACAAGAGATTTAGAGAGATTAAGAGATTTAAGTATAAGAAATGGGTAGTTTGAGGGATTCTTATCCAAGAACACACTTTGTATTATGAAGGAGGAGGGGAAATCCCCCTCTCTCTCTTAAGGGACACAAAAACGTCCATACATAGCTTATTTATAAGCTTTACACATTGCAAACTCATAAACCCTTAATCTAATGGATAGAAATGACTGAATTGAAATGGATGGCTAGGATGGAGTCTGGTGGGTTGCTGAGGACGTGATGGATGCTGATTGGTTGATTCAAACTGGTCAAGGCAAAATTCAAACTGGTCAAGGCAACGGCTGCTTCCTGATTGGTTCCCTTAAGGCTCCCATGAACCTTGCTCACAAAG
>NW_013621663.1:0-875 GCF_000695525.1 Brassica oleracea var. oleracea
TTATGTATTGTTCAGGAAATGCTTTAATGGATATGAATTTTATATATAAATTTTTTTATATGTGTATCTTATTTAATAATAAAACATTTGTTGGTTGGATTGCTGCGTCAACATTAGTGAATCAAAACATACCAAGCAAATATAACAGACAAAGGAAATACAACATACCAAGCAAAGAAAATGTTGTGCTGAAGCAAATCAAACATAGAGAATCAAATTATCCATACCAAGCAAAATAGCATACTGAAGCAAATAAAACATTACGAAGCAGTGGTGATACAAATATCACAACATTAGGAATATTAGGTAGATGTGTTAGCGTCAACCCTCACGACCACGACCATTTCCTCGTTTTGGCTGTTGCTGAATTGAGTCGTACGCACCAATTGCTCTCAAATAATGCAAGTAGTCTGGGTCGATGTGTTCACGACCCTGACCTTTTCCTCGTTCTGACTGCGGTTGAGATGAGTCGTACGCACCTATTGCTTTCAAATAACGCAAGTAGTCTGGGTCGATGTGTTCTTCTGGTTCCTCAATGCGTGTCAATTGGTAGCGTTTGAGCTCGGCTTTTCTTAGCTTGTATACATTAGTTACTCCCGACGTTGAGCTTCCTTGAGTGCTTATTGATGTGGCTGGCTGAGCTGTGCTAACCGCTAATTGATCTGGCGGTTGTTGTGGCTGGTTGAGCTGTGTTGACTGCTTCTTTGATTCCATCAGAGTTGGTAGCTGTGAAAGTTAACCAAATATATATCTTTAGAATAAAGATAAAAACATATTAAGAACATGCAATCTCCCGAGGTTGAGCTTCCTTGAGTGCTTATTGATGTAGCTGGCTGAGCTGTGCTAACCGCTAATTGATCTGGCGGTTGTTGTGG
>NW_013621664.1:0-875 GCF_000695525.1 Brassica oleracea var. oleracea
TAAAGGTCAAAGAGGTTTGGAACCTTTGTTGTCTCCGTTTCTCTAGATAATAATGATTTTATAGTGGTTAGTCCACCAATTTATGGAGTATTATGAAGTTTTACTAAATTAATTGACAAAAAATCAAAATGATGCTCATGTACCTTGAAAGAGAGTTTGATATACATTAATACAAACGTATAATGTGTTTAGAAATTTTAAAACAACACTAAAGATCAAAGGCTTAGTATATAGAGCATTTACAGAAAAATTCAATATTTTCGTAGGGGGGTTAACCCACAGATTTTGAGAAATATTCAAAAACATGAAAATACTTTTTTAATGCATAATTTCATCCTTCACTACTAGCATATGATAACGGTAAAAAAGGTTTGGAACCTTTGTTGTCTCCGTTTCTCTAGAGAATAATGATTTTATAGTGGTTAGTCCACTAATTTAGGGAGTACCCACAGATTTTGAGAAATTTTCAAAAATATGAAAATTTTGTTTTAATGCATAATTGCATCATTCACTAGCATATGATAACTGTCAAAGAGGTTTGAAACCCTTGTTGTCTCTGTTTCTCAAGAAAATAACGATTTTATAGTGGTTAGTCCACCAATTTAGGGAGTATTATGATGTTTTACTAAATTAATTGACAAAAAATTAAAACGATGCCCATGTACTATGAAAGAGAGTTTGATATACATTAATACAAACGTATAATGTGTTTAGAAATTTTAAAACAACACTAAAGATCATAGGCTTCAAAATTTAGAGCGTTTACAGAAAAATCAGTATTTTCGTAGGGGTTAACCCATAAATTTTGAGAAATATACAAAAATACGAAAAATACTGTTTTAATGCATAATTGCATCATTCTCTAGCATATGATA
>NW_013621665.1:0-100 GCF_000695525.1 Brassica oleracea var. oleracea
CGGGATGATCGCTCGGTCGCTATGTAGCGACCGAGCTTTGGCTCGAGATTGGTCGCTCGCTCGGTCGCTACGTAGCGACCGAGCTTTGGCTCGAGCTCGG
>NW_013621665.1:315-875 GCF_000695525.1 Brassica oleracea var. oleracea
CGCGCGGTCGCTACGTAGCGACCGAGCGGGATGATCGCTCGGTCGCTAAGTAGCGACCGAGCTTGGTCGAGCTCGGTCGCTACGTAGCAACCGAGCGGGACGATCGCTCGGACGCTACGTAGCGACCGAGCGGGACGGACGTTCGGTCGCTGCATAACGACCTGTTTCGAGCTTTCGTCGGACATCTCGATTATTTCTTCCGTAAAGCTTTTTCGTACGGAAGAATCTATTTCGAAAAGTACTCTTCGGAGAAATTCTTATTTTCTTCCTTGGACGTTTTGAATGTTAAATTTGTCGTAACCGATTTTGACCCCAACATCTGTTATCCAATCAAAAAACTCTTCTTTTGCAGTTGCATTCAGTCGATATATGGGAATAGGACCTTTACCGTGCTCATCAACATGAATTTCGGGACGAACACAAATATCAACCAAATCCAGTCTTGACTTCAAGTTATCCTTCGTCTTGCCTTGGACATCAAGGATGGTGTTCATCAAATTGTCGAAAAAGCTATTCTCAATATGCATGACATCTAAACAGTGCCGCAACAAATGAGTCTC
>NW_013621666.1:0-176 GCF_000695525.1 Brassica oleracea var. oleracea
AAGACCAAATACATCTTCTCTAAAAACAAAGATCGTAACTTTCTCACGACACAGGATATACCTTTCGAAAAAAGCAAGACGTCGTAAATGTTTTCGAAAGACATTATCCAAACACACGGTCCATCCGCGACTCTAAAAATTGCCCGTCGATTGGCCCCGACGGACAAACCCAAAAA
>NW_013621666.1:206-588 GCF_000695525.1 Brassica oleracea var. oleracea
GTTCTCTTACATCCGACGAGGATACCATAGCGCGCTATACAAGAAATCCGAAATTTTGGTCAGCACTCCAGACGGTCTCTGGAGAGTGCTCGGTTCGTTCCAAACAAGTCAAATAAGCCGGCGCCAAGTCGCAGACTTTAAATCGGAAAGAACCAGGTGGAAATTGCCCACAGGCAAAACGAGAGCCAATCAGTCGTCGCACAGCCTTAGAGCCGAAAGTAAACCTAGGTCTTGACCTAAACCCAGTCCTACTGGTCCACTAACATCTCAAGACATGATACGGGATCTTAAAAACATGTCCCATCGTCTATATCTAATACGCTCACGAAACTTCGCGAAACTCCTAAACGTTTCCGAACGCCCTCGTTCAGTAAGAGCAAAC
>NW_013621666.1:811-875 GCF_000695525.1 Brassica oleracea var. oleracea
GTAATCCCAACAATCCTCAAAGCTCGAAGTCGAGGAACTCGGACATGGAGATCCCGAACGAGCT
>NW_013621667.1:0-874 GCF_000695525.1 Brassica oleracea var. oleracea
CTCTGATTATGTCAGGGTGTTGGAATAAAAGAGTTGGTTCTAGTTATTATAAAAGAGTTGGTTCTAGTTATTATTATGGTGTTACGTTTGCGTTTTCTAATTCTCGTGTGTTGAATGTGGTTTGGTTGGAAAATGTTGTTTCTATTTGGGTCATGTGGCTGTTAGGTTCTCGTAGTTATGTATGTGATGTGTGGGTTTGGCTGATTATTGGGATATGGAGATGGGATGGTTACTGGTTTGGTCAGTTTACATTAGCAGGATATGTGATTTGGTTATACATATGAAGAAAGATACATGTGGTTTGTATATTTCTGCTGAGATCCGTGTTATAGGTGATGCTGGTGGGGGATTGAGGTGTCCAGATTCATACGATTTGTATGTAGAAAACGATGATGAGGTAAATGGGAGGAGCGGTCTTGTGGTCTCTCTAGCTCGTTGTGGCAGGAATCAAGTTTGGTTGTCTCTCGGGTTTTCCGAACAGTTTGGAGTTCTAGATGGAGTTAACATATACGGATTGATTGATATGGAGGCTACAGTTATGTATGTTTTGGTTATGAGTCTGTGGCATGTGTTTATCTTTTATCAGTCTTTGTGGTTATGGGTTGGGTTACATAAGTGTCAGGGTTACGCAATTGATATGATGTCCTCTAGGATGTTTGTAATGATAAAAGATGGAGAAGGGGTTTGGACTAAAGCTTTGTCTACGTCTCATGGTCAGATACAGAAGGCGTATGCTGTTTCAACAGCGTGTTATTGCATAATGAGATGGTTTCGACGGACTGATTCCCGTCTATTTACAACGGTGTTGGAGAAGGGTCTATTACAGTTTGCAGAAAATCAGATGATTAAGCAAAGTAGTATAGTAGGAAATACG
>NW_013621668.1:0-874 GCF_000695525.1 Brassica oleracea var. oleracea
TCTTGCATTCCCTTTGCATCATAATCACTTAGGACTGGTTTGACATCATATATATTACAACATTTGATTAGGGGCCTTGAAACCCCTATTATCAAATTGGCGCCGTTGCCGGGTATCGAACCCGGGTCACCCGCTTGACAGGCGGGAATACTTACCACTATACTACAAATGGCACTCCTTACCCTAAAACCCTAACCATTCTTTGAGACCAAACATTGAATTGCATGAGTGAGACCTCTTTTGATAGCTTGTCATGTGCAAAATCTTGAGAGTATTGGAGGCGACATAGGTTTATTCTCATCTCTTGCTAGCACAATGAGTTAGCATTTGGGGATGGTGAGAGGGGTTTGTGTGTTTTAAATGTCAATATCTTGGGTTTGGAGAGTGAGAAAGATGAGAGATATGAAAATAAAGCTCCTAGGGATATATCAAAAAAAAAAAATAATAATAATAAGAAGCTCTTGATTATGCAACAAAGAACCTTCCCTCTAATAAAAAAAAAGAAGATCAAAAAGAAGTTGGGGAAGGAAATGAAAAAGGGTTAGAGCTTGTGGAAAGTGGATTAAAATCCCTAGTGAGTGGGTCAAATAAAAAAAAAAAGAGTTGCACATTGGGTGAGTGATGTGAAGGGTTTAGATTGATTTTTGAGATGATGATAAAGAGGGTAGAACTTGTGATCATTTATAACAAAATGGGGTAGAATGATGAGAATGAATCTATGTATGGATGATTTGCTTCTAATCTTAGATAAATTTTGCATAATGATCAAGCTCCTTATTTTGAGTGATAACAACCCTTAAATAAAAACATTTGAACCCATCTCTTCGTTCATATTAGACCATTGCATACCTAGCCAAATGATTGAGATCATGTG
>NW_013621669.1:0-874 GCF_000695525.1 Brassica oleracea var. oleracea
ACAACGAATACTGCCCTAGTAAAAAATATGTTTTCTTGTAGTGAAAACTCAACACATACCAACCGATGTTATAGGTTTTTAACGGTCAAACCTATCTTCACGATATCAGAGACGATATGATGTGTTATAGGTTTTAGATTTCAGAGACAATGTGGTATAAGTTCTTTAGAGGTCAATTTTTTCTTTAAGCAAATCATAGAACGACTTAGAAGTGAATGTGTTTTATTCAATAGTAACTTTTCTAATTTCTTTATTAGACCAAGTAGTAAACAATTAAAATTGTATAATATGAAAGGAGTGGATCTATATATCTGAGTATAGAACAATGAAATATATTTCAAAACAATATCAGTGGGCTCTATAATTAATATACGGTTTATACACTGTTGATTTTGGTTATGTGGCATTGAAATTTCAATTTAACTGAACCATAAATCAATCAAATAATTTCAAAATATTAATTTTATAACGAAAAACAAATCTTCTTTAACCGGGTTAATTTTATAAAGAAAATAAATAAATATATAAAGCTTAATAAAATAACTATTATATACATCAAATATATTTGCTTGACACATTATGTATGACATATATATGGGAATTTATATTGAATACTAAACAAACTTTGGCTCCAAGTTATTGCCCAAAAAAATCACGGAATCTAAGGAAATAAATAATTATTAGGTTCCGCGACAGTTAATGCTATTATACCTTCATCTTAACCTAACTAATAATCCTACATAAATTATTGGTTGTACTCCAGCGAAATCATCATCATTCGATGTATTCATACGTCTATCGGCGACAACATTTTGATGTATAATAAATTACATAAAACTATACTACTATAGTTTGATTTGGTAACACTGTATAA
>NW_013621670.1:0-760 GCF_000695525.1 Brassica oleracea var. oleracea
GTTACTTGGCGTTTCAAGACAAATTCTGGATTACCGTTTAGCCGTCAGGTTATTGAAGCGGTGGTCGCTCAATTTTTTTGGCTTTTCATGAAGGTTGTGCTCAGCTTTATAGCCAAGGACGTTGTTGCCAAAGGATTAGACCATGACCCTTTCGTGCTGTCAATAAGGTCAAGTCGGTTAGAATCGTCCTTAAAGGGGATGCTGTAACCTAGTTCGGCTTCGAAGGAAAGGCGTAATTGGGTGAATGACGAATGGCGTTTATCGAAATTGATAGGCCGAGTATGCCCATGGTGGTAGAAAACGTTTTTCCACTTTAGGGTAAATTTATACGATGAAAGTTTCGTATAATGTTTCCTTTATTTATATGGAAGTGTGTTTCTGAGGGAGATAAAGCCCAAGAAGCTCGATACAAAGCCCGTGCGCAGTTGCGGGGTGATTTCCTGCTCGGACATGACAAAGCGGAATGAGAGCGGATGCCAGTGAGTCGCGGGGCTAAAGAATGAGATCTTTCAGATCGTGGTGCGAGGAAGTAAAGTTTATATTGGTCGTCCAATGTCGGATCATACAGCTTTGTTTTTTGCTATAAGGAAAGTACTTTTTCGTAAAACCTGTTAAGTTTACTTTCGAAAGTTACTTCGTATGACATGATCTGGTTATACGAAGGATTTTTTGCGTAAGTAACGGGCGTCCGGTTTTTACGAATTTATTAAATTGACGCGACATATGGAGATGTCAAAATAACGATGTTTCCGCAGATTTT